>NW_027418263.1:0-170730 GCF_009905375.1 Apium graveolens | reverse complement strand
AAAGGCTAAATTCGAAAAAAAATCGGTCGAATTTAGCTTAATTCGACCGCGCGCGGTCGAATTTAACTAAATTCGACCGATTTTGAATCTGTTGTAATAAAGGGAGTCGAATTTAGGTTCGATCGTATTTAACTAAATTCAACCGGCTAATTACAACTGAATATTTACGACCGTTTAATTCAACCGAAGAAATTCGACCGAGGGCAGTCGAATTCAATTCTTCACCTAAAATTTGATATCCCGCCCAATAATTAAAATTTAAAAAAAATTATACAAATCCCACCAAAATACCGCCAAAATATTAAATTCAAATATGCAGTCGAAAATTAATTTCAACAATTTTTGGTTGCGACGTAAATTCAACCGAATTCGATCAATTTCAACTAACACCAGATTTTTTTTAAAAAGAGAGTAAATGGTGCTAAATTTCATTTTATAATTTCAACCTAACCAAACTAAAACGTATCATTTCAACAACCAAATTCTACACAATTATATGGAACTAATACAACAAATGTATAGAAAGACAATGTCAACAAACAGATTTAATGGCTCAAAAAATTGGACAATTACTAAAACCAACTTTTTTATTCCAGCTGGACATTACATCAAACATCTTCTGTGCTAACAGTGCTGGTTCGCTTCTCCTCAACAGCCTTGGTTTCTCTTTGGTAGATGCAAAGGGTTGTAGATGCAAAGGTTTTCAACACCAATTGAGGTACTGAAAACTGAATGCAGCTTTGGGAGTTGTCATTGCATCTTCGATGTATGATGTTCTTACCTTCTAGAGCCAACTCAAGGAGTTTCATATAGCCCCTGGCTGAAGTAATTCACCAACAATTCTATCAGGCTCTGCTAGAACTCTTTCAATTAAAAAAACCTGACCTCATCCTGTTTCATGTCAAACCAAGCAAGATACTACAGGTTAAACAAGATCCTGTGTGAAATCATGCCGCAAACAATAGAAAAATACTTTAAAGCTTCTTGAAAATAATAGTATAAGTTCTTTCCCTTTGAAGTCTTAACATATTGCTAATATACCACTATCTGTAACTTTACCCCTTCCCCATCACCACCACATTATAATCGGATAATTTAAATCATTGCCTTATGCATAAAACTGTAATGATTAAACCGATGCCAGAGCAATGACATGTGAGCAGGTAAGTCATAGGGAAGTGAAGAATTACCTTTCCAAGTATATAAGCCAGAGCAGAACCAGCAACACCAGCACCTACGATAATGATATATGGATTTCGCGCTCTCTCTTCCTAACATTCACCATCAGGGATTGGTTTCATGCTTCCCGTTATTTGATTCTGCAGTAAGCATTCATTCTTCTTGTTCTTCTAATACTAATATAGATGTAAAGGATTGTAGATGTGAGTGAAGAGAGGCGCTTGAGATAGCCTTCAGGATTTTGTTTAAGATGCTTTATAACAAGATGCTAAACTATTAGGCTTTTTTTTGGGACGGGCCTTTGTTAGAGGGCTACCATTTGTCAGACTATATTAAAGTTTAATTGCCCGTTTGGAAAATCTTAAAATAAGTAATTTATGACTTAAAATCAATTAGTGACTTATAAGTGATAAGTAGATGAATCGTTATAAGTTAGTTAAGTGTTTTAATAATTTACTTGTAAGTGAATTTTTTTTTAAAATTAAATGAATTAAAATAAATTATTTTTAAATATAATTATCTTAATTTGTTTTTTTAAAATTATATTAACGTTTAAAAACATACATTTTAAAACTGAAGTTAATAAAAAAGCGAAAAATAAAAATAAGTTGAGAAAAAGAACGTTGTTACTAACATTTAACTTATCAGCTTATAAGTTATAAGTTCGGCTTATAAGCTAGCTCGACAAATACTCGTCAATAATGATTTAAGCTAGTATAAATAATGATTGAATCATTTAAATATAAATATGTATAGTTGTATTATCCAAAAACATATATAAAATTTAATAAATTACAAAGTCGAACCTAATCCCAATTAATATCCTAATCTTAAAAAAATATTTAAATTTTGGAAAATTATCAAATACAAGAAAAATCAAAATTCTCTGCTCACATATATATTTTCCTTCCCAAAAATATTTGTATATATCACGAATGTTATCCTTTTATATTAAAATATATATTTTTTTGTAATATACAAAACTATTTGAATTTTAAATATTTGTGTGTTTTCAATTTTTTTTTCTCATTTCAACAATTTCAAACAGGATGAGTAAGAAAATATCTATGTTTCGATTCTTTTGACTAGTACAACTACATGGTGTTTAGTCCTGAATTGGTATTTCGATTTTTTTAAAAATACTTTTCACCAATCCAACTGTATGATGTCAATAGATTAAATATTTACCAAATTTTTATATCAAAATAATTTTATTTGGTTAATCACTTTAAAAGTCAAACATGAGTTTGACTAGTACAACTACATAGAGTTTATAGTTGCCTTGGTCTTTCATTTTTTAAAGATTATTTTTGATCGATTCAACGTACAATGTCAATAGATATATATATATTATTGATATAACCAAAGTTTTAAGAAAAAAATTATTTGGTTTGCCAATTTTAAAAGTCAAGCATCAGTTTCACTAGTACAACTAACTAGTGTTTATCCTGAATTGGAGTTTCGATTTTTTTAAAAATATTTTTCATCGATCCAACCGTACGGATGTCAATAGATATATATTAGTGGTATAACCAAAATTTTATATCAAAATAATTTTATTTGGTTTGACATTTTAAAAGTCAAACATGAGTTTGACTAGCACAACTAACTAGCATCAATTAACAAGTAAAGAAATTGGAAAATTCTTTTAGTTCACAATTTATATATTCAAGAACTAATTTTTTTATTTGGATAACTTTTATTCTCTCCCATATTCATAATTTCAAAATTCACTACCATTTAAATAAGTTTTTTATTAAAAATTTTAAATTCTTAAAAATCCTAAATAAAACCGAATTCCATTGAAATATAACTTCGAAAAGGGCGGTAAATTTCCCTCATATTTTTTCAAAAATTTTAGAAGTATGAGTAATTTTCCCGCCATTTTAAATATAAAATTTGACCGAAATCGGTTAAATTTAGGAGTGCCAAATAAATTATTTTGCAAAAAAATTTCCTCCACTTTTTTTTGGGGCTAAATTTGACTGAAAATTTTTTCGGTCGAATTTAAGGGCTAAATTCGACTGAAATTATTTGTTGGTCGAATTTAGGGCTAAATTCGACCAGTTTAATTTCGACCGTTATAGTTCAACCGTTTTCGGTTAAAATTGTTGTAAATACGACCGTTTTAATATGACCGTTTGAATTCGACCGAGGCCGGTCGAATTTAGCCTTGTCATAAGGATTCGACCGCCTGCGGTCGAATTTAACCCCAGTCGAATTTAAATCAGTTGTATTTAATCATATTTTCTTGCAGTGATACTAATATTAACACTATTACTTAAACCTTTAAGCGGATAAATATCAGAAGATATCAACCAGAAAGAAAAACACATACAAATATCACAAATGTGTACACAAGAACATAAACCTAATTTATGTTAAAAATAGATTTATGTAGATATATACATGCATATTTAAGACAACTCAATAAAAATAGAAAATTAGAGTACAAACCTTATGAAGCTCACTGAATCTGAAAACCTGTTCAAACGAGGAAAAACCCCATTAAAAATTATCAACATACCTAATTGACCTAATTTAAACTAATCGAACAAACAAACTTTAATAAAAAAACAAACATGTTCAGAAATTAGTGTTTTTCATAGATGGAGTTTTATTAATTTAAAATGTTCTTCAATTTGGAGTTTAATTGAAACCCTATCTACTTACAACCAACAGATATGGTGTGTGTGAGAGAGAGGGAGAGAGATGAAAGAGAGAGGGGAGAGAAGCACAGATGGGAGAGAGAAAGAGATCCAGAGAGAGCAGAGTGAGCTGAGAGAGAGAGCAAAGTGAGACTGAGAGTGAGAGATAGACAAGAAAAGAATTTGGTGGTAAGGGGAAATGGGTTTTTTTTGGTTGGGGGGGAAATATTTGGGAAATTTAAGGTCGGAGACAAGGTCTTACTTAAGGTATTACCTTGAAAAGGAGTTATGAGATTTGTGATGAAAGGAAAGTTAACTCTTAGATATAATGGTCCATTTGAGGTATTAAAGAACGTTGGAGATGTATCTTATTAGTTAGCATTGCCACCAGATCTCCAGTATATCCATGATATTTTTCACATATCCATCTTGAAGGCCTACCATTCTTACAACCCGCATGTACTTTCTTACGAGGCAATAGAGGTTCGGTCGGATTTGACATACGAAGAACAACCTACCGCGATTGTAGACAAGAATGTTAAGAAGTTAAGAAATAAATAAATCAATTTGGTAAAGATAATCTAGAGAAATCATTCGATAGAAGAGGCTACTTGGAAACTTGAGGAAAAGATGCAAAAGAATTACCATTCACTTGTCCGATAACTGCACTCATTTCGAGAATGGAATCCTTTCAAGGGGGGAGTGTAACGCCGACGAAATTTCAAGTAAGTAAACTAGTTCATCATGTTATTTTAAGAATTATAATCGTTAGGTTAATTTATTTTAGAATTTTTATTAAATGAATAAGGCACGCGAGTACGAATATCATTTAATTTATAAAGTATATATATATATTTATAATCGAGAGTATTGGGAATTATTAAATTATTAATTTCAAATTTCCCTTACTATTTTTTTATATATAATTTTTGAATTATGTTTCAAATTCATTGCTTTAGTTATTATTTTGGGATATATAAAGCTATGTGTTTTAGTATTTACTTTTTCATTATTTTTGTATTTAAGTAATAAAGTAACACCCGAATTATCCGTATTTATGCATAAATTTTATTTAAAAATATTAATAAGATTTACTATGTTTTTATTATTTAAATAATGGAAATTAGTTATACTTGAATCTTGCATAATTTGAAGGTCTAAAAGTTATAACATTAATATTATATTCAGATATTTACTAATTTGATTTCATAAACAATAGAGTAAATTTAGTAATTAGATTTCTAAAAACAATATTTACCGTTATTCAAAGGTGAGGGAATCTAATTATACTCTAAAAGGTATTACATTTTTTATGAATTAGTGATCAATATTTAATAAAAATATTTAGTTTCTTTAAATAATACAAAGTAATCAATCAGTTAAATGGTACTAAGATTTAAAATAAAAATTTGAAATGGGAATTATTTGAAGGATATAAGAGACTGAAGCACTTGAGTGACTTGTGGATTTAAAATATCTTGCAAGCAAGGTACATTACAGTGACTGATTAGAGATCATATTTTTAAATTTCAAGCTAGTGTACTTAATTAAAGGAGATATAATTGAGCATATAAGCTTTTACACTTAGTGACATAATTTTTAATTTTTAAAGCTAAAAAATGGAATTCTTAAATTTTTGGAAAGTGAATTAAATCATTGGAGAAATTCAAATAAACCAATTCATAACCCTCAAATGAACTGATTCCAGAAGTCCCAACTTTAGCCTATAGGAGGACCCACGAATCACTATATTCCACAAGTCAAATTAAGCTTATTAGAGAACTCTAATATAGGCCATTTGAGAAGCCTCAAAATTGACTTCTTTGAGAACTCCCATTGAACTAATTGGAGAAGTCTGAACTAGCCAATTTCATAAATTCTAAATCAGCTAGTTCTTTATCGTGTAAAAAATAAATATCATTCTTAGTAAGTAGAGTAACAAAACTTTAATTATCAAAATTTTGAAACAAAATTTAACAAAACTTAAAGCTTAAGATATGCATTTTTAATGAAATATTTATAACACATATTCGAGCTTATTTCTACCTTAAAATATTGAGCAATGCAGAGAATAGAAATATCATGACTAACAATTATCAGACATTTAAATTACTAGTAAATAACATGAGTTAAGCATTCGAATTTCATTATCAAGCCTAGGAAAAGTGGACTCTACAGGCGGTTTTGAAAAAATGTCTGCTAATTACTTCCCCATAGGAACATAATGCAAGTCAATCTTTTCATTTGTTGCATGTTCCTTAAAGTGATATTTGCTGTCAATATTTTTTTCTAGAGTGGTCAACCGGATAATCTACTATTGATGAACTTGTATTATCACACATACTCGGAATGTGTCCAATTCAAGGTCATAATCAATAAGGTGTTTTCAACGAAAGCACTTGATCACAACAATTTCAAGCAGCCATGTAATTAGCTTCAATGGTTGAAGTTGAGAGATATTGTTATTTTTTACTATATCACAAACTAACTGCTCTCCTAATAATTGACAGCTTCCGCATGTTCTCTTTGTGCATCACAATAGCCAAGTAGGTTGAAATCAGTGTCTATAGGATAACATATCATGCTTCATATGCATGTTTGGGGTCATATAGTGCTTAGACTAATCTATATACAAAGTTTGGAAAAGTAGTATCTTGAAATATAAGTGGTTACTGTACATAAACTTCTTTTCTAAGCTGTTCATTTAGAAACTTTAACAAAGACACTTAATATCCATACAGTACCCCTTGAAATTTGGGTGTGCAAAAAATGTAAAAAAGATTCTAACCATTACATGACTACACCTATTTCATCCATCTTTTTTCTGCCAATCCATTTTTTTCAACAATGGTTCTGTTTTTAGGTGCAAGAAGTAGTTTTCGAACTTTATTTCTTATCAAAATCAAAAAATGTCAATAAAAGTTTAGAACGGCTTTAATATAAATTTGATCAAAAATTTTAAACTTACAACAAATTTTATTGTCCCTTATCCTAGTCACTTGTGCCCAGTAGGTCATGTAGTGACCTGAGATCTAAAAGTATCTCAGTGAATTGACTTGGTACTAACTCATACTTGCCTCACATATCATTTTGTGCCGCTATAGAATTCATCATTTTTTACATGGTTGTATTTCATGAAGCCTATTGGTGGAAAATGATTGGATCATAAGCTATTTGATATGACCATTTTTCTTGTTATGCCTAAATGTAATTTTTTATCTTTTTATTGAGATATAAACAACAGTTCACTAATAATAAAAATCCTACACAAATCTTTAAAAAAGTCGCGCATATTAGATACTCTCATTTTTTCAAAGGTAAATATCTTCTTCGATATGCCATATTTAGGGGGGGAAACAGGGAACAAAAAGAGAATAAAGCTGGCCAAAAAGTAGAAAATAGAAATTATAAGGATATGAATATATCAAAAGGAAAATTTATTAAGAGACACAAAAAGGAAAAAAGAAATTGCATAATCAATTTTCTTAATATGCCCTCATGTAATTTAAATTTGTATTCTTCACTTTAATATTTTTGTAAGAATCAAATTACTCTCTCAATTTTTCTTTTCCTTTAAGTGTAACATTGAGATTACATCACTTGGTTTATGGGATTGTTGTTCCTGATACATCTTATATATTTGGACTAAAATAAACATCAATTTGCATCTTCAGGGTTGAGGTACAATTCTCCTATTCCTTTCAATTCTTAATTAGAATGGGTGGCTAAATCTAGCTTTAGGAGCAAATTTTGTTGCTTCATTTCTACATTTCATGTGCATATCTAATTTGTGAATTATTCTTTCTTGCAGTAGAGCTAATTCTTGCAGTAGCGCTACATTTTTCTTCAAAGGAGTTAAGGAAGATTTATTACAAATATCAGCTATCATGGGTAGAAGATCATGTTTCCACTGTGGGATTGAGAGTAAGTGTTCTGCAACTATTTGTGCCACTTATGTCACTTCTAATAGATATTTTGAAGGTACATATTCAATCCTTGTTAATTGAAACTTATTTGCGTGCAACATTTGGTATATGCACATGAGCATCTTTATAAAGAAAAGTTGAAAAGAGTGCTTATGTGTGTAGATGGGAGTTTCTATCGGATCTTAGCATAAAATTATTGGTGCATATTTTAGTTAATTGGGCTTTTATAAATGCACAGTGAAAATATGTACCAAGATTTCCAGACTTTTATGCACAGTACTAAAAAGCTAACCAGACCTTAATCATGGTCGACGAAAAGGTAATAAGACTTGCCAAACGGTAGAGATTTGCTGAGGTTATAGTAATTAATTACCAGATTTAAAATTTACAGGTATCCAATATTAATAATTTATATAATATTCTTTATTTTGAAAAAGTAGGGCTTTGCTTCCTTTTGCTAGAAGGTGTTTGTGTAGTGGTTGAACTCTTGTACCCCTTGTGGGAGGTCGGAGTTGGACTACTCGTGTCTGTGTAATCAATTAGTACTTTAATTTTAATCTTTTCGACCTAATCATATCAATTATTACTATGTTTAATGGCACAGACACTACAGTTTGGAGAACAGGCCCATCTGAGAAGCCATATTTATGTAATGCATGTGGAACCAGATGGAGGCTTAAAAGAACTCTTGCCAATTATATTCCCAAGCATGGACTCATTCAGTTGGAGATGTGGCGGTAAGAAAATTAAACTAAACTCTTTTAGAAATTTTACCTATTATATAATGAATTTTAAATTGATTGATGCTTTTATATATTGTCATTGAGATATCTGATGAAAGCACACAAAATTTTATCACATGTGGAGTACTTGTTACCAACTCATAGAACTACTTGACCTTCTTTTTTTTTTAAATCATTAATAGCACCCTTAGAGAGCGTTTGAGAATTTGCATTTCATTTCAAATGAGGGATTTCAAATGACAGGATTTGAGTTATAATTTCAAATTCTCATATTTATACTAATATTTGAATATCCTGGAAAATCTATATGCCTTTGTAAAACGACAGACTTACCCATGCAAAAATAAATTGAGAGAGTTAGAGGTATCTCATAGCCGAATTGTCAAATCTGGTATAGCAATGGCTAGTTAATGAAGTTCACTATCTCAAGTGATAGGACACATAAAGTGCATATACACTTGGGGCAATTCACCCATTTATTGTGTGATTTCCTTAATTTAGGCATAAAGCCAACATGAGTGAACATGCAATAACCAGGTCCCAAGTGAACTGTCTTCAAGAACTACGGAAGTTGGGTATTAGAGCTACTTCTGCAGATGTGAATATGAATAACAAGAAATTGGGTAACACAAAGGTTTATGCACGTTCAACTACTGCTGTATTTTATTGATATGAGAGACTATTATATATAGGAAAATTGGCAAATCACGTCTGGTGTGATGCCTACAAAATAGGAAATCAAATCACAAGAGTCCTTAAGATATTTAACTACTATTTTATTCTCATGCAATCACTCCATAACTAAGAATAATCAGACACCCTGGCCAAGCAGCAATTAAAGGCAATCAGATATCTACAGGAAGGAAAGTGAATAAGTTTAGATTAACCATCCCAACATTATCCCCCGTAATCTAAACTTGTTTGTTCAGGCTCTTAACACCAAGTAGCTTCATAGCTTCAAATTTTGTAATTGTAAGTGCCTTGGTCATGATATCTGCATTCTGATTTTCAGAACACACATACTTGATACTTATTTCACCTTTTTCCACGCATTCACGAATGAAATGATAACAGATGTCGATCTGCTTACTACGTCTGTGAAATACCGGATTTTTGGCAAGATCAATGGCCGATTTGTTGTCTATAAATAGCACCACTGGACCATCATACTTCCCAGTTATTTATTTCAGCAAATTCCTTAGCCAAATTGCTTGGCAAGCCGCAGCAGTGGCAGCCATGAACTCTGCCTCACATGACGACATAGCAACGCACTTTTGTTTCTGTGAAACCCAGGTTATAAGATTGTCATTGAGATAGAAAACCATTCCTACAGTACTTTTACGGTCGTCCAAATTTCGGCCAGGTCACTGTCCGAGTATCCTGATAAGAGAATTTTCACCATTCTTCGAGTAGACTAATCCAAAGTTGATTGTCCCCTTTATATATCTGAGTATTCGTTTTGCAGCATTTAGGTGTAAAATTGTGGGTCTTTCCATATATCTGCTCACAATTCCAACCGAAAATGCAATGGCTGGGCGAGTGTGTACCAGACATCTCAGCCCCCAACCAAACTTTTGAACAGGGTTGAGTCAACTTGCTTTCCATCTTCATCTTTACTGAGAGTTTCCTTTGGGTCCATAGGAAATCTTGTGGGGTTACAATCTGACATCCCAGCCTTTTCAAGAATTTTCCTTCCATATCCCATTTGTTTAAGCTCTATACAATCTGTTCCTTATTCTACTTCGATTCCAAGGTAGTACAAAAGTTTACCTAGATCACTCATTTGAAACTTGCTGTTCATCTTTCGTTTGAAATCTTCTATGCCTGCAAGATTTGTGCCTGTTATCAATATGTCGTCAACGTACACGCCAATGATTATTACTTCATTTTGTAAACATAGCTTGCTCGTATGGACATTTTTTAAAGCCAAATTCTTCGAGACATTTGTTGAGCTTGGCGTACCAAGCACGCGGTGCTTGTTTTAAACCATACAAGGCCTTGAGTAACTTATAAACTTTTTGCTCCTGGCCTGCTTTAACAAAACCCTCCGGTTGAGTAACATATACCTCTTCAAGAATTTCTCCGTTCAAGAAAGCTGTTTTGACATCGAGATGGTGAACTTGCCATCCGTTCATGGTTGTTGCCACAATACGCGCCTTATATTTTATAATTTCTCCGGTTGGCCCTTTTTTGATCTTGTATATCCACTTCAAGCCAACAGCTTTATGTCCTGGAGGTAAAGTTGTCAGGGTCCAAGTTTTATTCTCCTGCAATCACTCCATAACTAAGAATAATCAGACACCCTGGCCAAGCAACAATTAAAGGCAATCAGATATCTACTGGAAGGAAAGTGAATAAGTTTAGATTAACCATCCCAACATTATCCCCCATAATCTAAACTTGTTTGTTCAGGCTCTGATACCAGATTATTAGAGCTACTTCTGCAAATGTGAGTATGAATAACAAGAAACTGAGAAACACAAAGAAGGAATAGTTACACTGAATTACCTATGTTGACAAAAGGTAATTACACTGCTTGGGCGATGAAGATGCGTGTTTACATGCAAGCTTATGGTGTGTGGGAGGCAATAGAGCCTAAAGATCCCAAAGCCAGTGTCGAGGACAGACAGGACAAAATGGCGTTAGTAACAATCTACCAGGCCATACCCGAGGAGACGTTGCTGTCCCTTGCAGAGAAAAAGACCGCAAAGGAAGCATGGGAAGACATAAAAATTTGTACCAAGGTGCGGAGCGAGTGAGGACAGCCAAGATCCAGAAACTGAAAACCGAGTTCGAAGCCTTAAACATGAAAGAAAATAAGTCACTCGATGATTTTTGTATGAAAATGAACATCCTGATAACTAACATCAGAGCATTAGGTGACGAGATCGTTGAAAGTTATGTGGTTAAAAAGCTTCTCCGAGCAGTACCCTCTAAGTTTCTACAAATTGTTTTGACTATTGAACAATTTGAAGATCTAGAGAAGATGACAATCGAAGAAACCATGGGTTCACTTAAGATACATGAGGAAAGACTGTGTGGACAATCTGAATCCAATAGAGGCCAACTATTATTAACTGAAGAGGAATGGCTAAGAAAGGACAAGGAAGAAGGAAAGTTATTAGTTACCAGAGAAGAGTGGATGAGACGAAGTAACAGGGGAAACACTGATTTAAAGCCAAATTCTTCGAGACATTTGTTGATCTTGGTGTACCAAGCACGCGGTGCTTGTTTTAAACAATACAAGGCCTTGAGTAACTTATAAACTTTGTGCTCCTGGCCTGCTTTAACAAAACCCTCCGGTTGAGTAACATATACCTCTTCAAGAATTTCTCCGTTCAAGAAAGCTGTTTTGACATCGAGATGGTGAACTTGCCATCCGTTAATGGCTAAAAGAGCTAGTAACAGTCTAGCAGTCTCGAGACGAGTGACTGGAGCAAATACTTCTTCAAAGTCAATTACCTGTCGTTGTACATAACCTTTTGCCACAATACGCGCCTTATATTTTATAATTTCTCCGGTTGGCCCTTTCTTGATCTTGTATATCCACTTCAAGCCAACAGCTTTATGTCTGGAGGTAAAGTTGTCAGGGTCCAACTTTTATTCTCCTCGATGGCTTGCATTTCCTTTTCTATGGCCTTCCTCCAATTGTTTTCCTTAACAGCCTGAGAGTAGCTTGATGGTTCCTCAATGCCCATTAAATATAACTCGTCATCCTCGAGTTCAATTTGTTCAGTGTTGTTGTAGATATCACTTAGTCTCCTGTACTTGTGAAATTCACTGCTCGAACTGAATCTGAATTCCGGTTCGCAGATGTTGAACCTGTCGAGTAGGGGGACTCCAGGTCATGGTCTGTATCACTACTTACATTGGAAACGCTTGGCGTAACAGGTTCATGTTCCATAACAGCCTCATTCTCTTATTGTGCAGATTGTTGTAATACTGAGAAAGTCTGCAGTTGTTTCCCCTTCCCCTGTGGTTCTGTATCAGAGTTCCATGGCCACGGTTTCGATTCCTCAAACACTACATCTCTGCTAACGTGTATCGTTTCCGTATCTGGATCATATAATCTGAAGGCTTTTGTACCAGGTTCTTTGCCTAAGTACACCATACTTTTACTCCTGTCATCAAGTTTTGAAACATGGCCCTTTAAGATCTTTGCGTGTGCTGTGCAACCAAATACACGAATGTGACCTACATGAGGCTTTTCTCCAGACCATGCCTCATGGGGTGTAACTCCTGAAAGTGCTCGTGTTGGTATCCTGTTGAGAAGGTATGTAGAAAGACGTAATCGCACTATTGTTGAAATGGCATCGCCAAAGTAGTGTAATTACCTTTTGTCAACATAGGGTAATTCAGTGTAACTATTCCTTCTTTGCCTTTATCAGTCCGCCATTCTTGGCATATACTTTGGCATCCACAGATTGACCCAGGCTCTGATACCAGATTATTAGAGCTACTTCTACAGATGTGAGTATCTGAATAACAAGAAACCGAGAAACACAAAGGTTTATGCACGTTCAACTACTGTTGTGTTTTATTGATATGAGAGACTATTAAATATATAGGAAAATTGGCAAATCACGTCTGGTGTGATGCCTACAAATAGGAAATCAAATCACAAAAGTCCTATAATATTCAACTACTATTTTATTCTCCTGCAATCACTCCATACTAAGAATAATCAGACACCCTGGCCAAGCAACAATTAAAGGCAATCAGATATCTACAGGGAAGGAAAGTGAATAAGTTTGAGTAACCATCCCACACTCGGTGCCATGCTTCATGCTTACCTCGTAGTAATCACCCAAGGCCAAGCTGCGATATATGTGGTCATAAATAGTGCTATGTAGTTTAGGGTGACATATCTTCCATCACCATCAATACATACATGAGTAACATGACACCTTTATCTCAGATTAGCCAGATTATTTTGAGTGAATCTTATTATACGTGTTCTCCATGTAGTTGTACACACTCTGTAGGTCTTTGTTAAGTTCTCTACACTTTTATTATAACATTTAAGGACGTGTAGCACTTTCATCTGTCCACACTGAATTTTAAATGGGTTCTAGTACGGCTTATCATTTTACTCTATACCTAGCTCTCATATATTCATGATAAGAGGGTTCTCACAGGTAGGGCTGGGTAGGCTAATATGACATTAAAGTTAACGAATCTTTCTTTCCTAATGGAGAAACCCTCACATTTCCAAGAGTCTGATTAAAAACCTTGCAGTCTTAATATGGTCACCTCTCACTTGCTCGTCTTACTCATTTACGTATATAGGCTTTGTAAAACCCATCTACGAAGACAAACTATGCGAGGAAAATTAGCTTTTCGATTAGTGGACAGTGTAGCCTTAATAGTCTCTTGGGTAGCTTATTTTTCCACCTTGTGGATCTTTCTTGTCAACTCTGAATGTATTTGCATCATTCCCATACACTTGTGCTGACTCTGAGCATAAGTTCTGCTTTTAGCTTGATAGGTTGAATCAGCTTAACGACTCTATAAAAATACTAAATAGTATTTTATTAACATGTCTTAGATTCTATTATTGTATATATGTAATTAATGGGGTTTTAATGTATATATTATTGACAACATTATTTGTAATTTTGGATGACCCAAAAAAATGTCATCCTATGGGTAACCCAAAATTTGGATCGGAGAAAATATTTGGATTTAAATTTGTATATTATAATATGACCCAACCCTACCATTATCTTCCATTATCTTTGGTTTATTATATGCAACAAAAACAAAAAACCTTTAGAATTAGAGAAGGTTCAATGCACATAAACCTAGTAAATTCAAATTTATTATATAATTTAATAAACAATAAGTTGTGTCATAGGTAGCTAAGGTATGCACATGTACCTTTTTATGTAGTAATATGATTTGAGGATAATTGTATTATTACATTTGTGCACGAATTTGCATAAATTACACAACTAGTGCGATATTTATTTTTTATCCACCTTTAAAATTATTAGTTTTGTAAATAAAATTATTTTTTTAAATATTAGAATTCACAAAAATAAATAAGAATATATTTTTGATTCTATAGAATTCTGATATCTTGTAAAAAGCAAACATTAAATTCTAAAATATATATTGAAAGACTTATTAAATCAATAATTACCAATGTAATAATAGTTGGTTACATGTTGATACTACTTAAGATCTTATAGATTTTAAATAAGATATAAAATGACAAAGCAATTAATTATTCTTTTCTTTAATGGGCTAAAAGAAGTCCTTATTATTTCTTACACCTTGTATTGAGACTTTAAAATATTAAAACAAACCTGTAAGTAACAACAGAGAAAAAAGAAAAAAGAGTTTACAATAGAGATAAGAAATAAAAAAAGAGTTTATAATTGTGATCAGAGAGAGAAGAAAGAGTTTATCCACCAGGTACATTGTCATCATCCATCCTATAGATCTATACATACTTGTATAAGATTTAATTTTTTTTCTTTCATCTCGTTCTATTTTAAATCCAAAATTATCTAGCAATCTTTTGTTTTTGATTATGATTTAGATTGTGTAAGTATTAGAATTTGACTATAATTATTTGGTGAGCTAATGGTGGGGAGAGGAGAACAAAACCCATCTTGTCACAAGTTGATGTGATGCTTTTGAGTGACTCATATAAAGGCCAGTCAATTAAACTTCTTAAAATTTTATATCTAATATAAATCATTTCCCCTAATAAGATAATCGCCCGTTTATTAAGAATTTCTTAAGATTTCACATCTAATATGAAGCATTTCCCTGGGGATTTTTTTAAAATTAGTTGGAAAACTGACAGAAAAATAGAGTGAATAATCACTGTGTCTTAACACCTTGAAAGATGATATCAATAAGTTTAGTTGATTGATTTATATTAGAATTTAGAAGTTAGTTGAGGGATTTCTCCAGCAATAGTAGCAAACAAAAATGAAAATAACATTTTAGTTGAGTTAAGTTTAAAAGCACGTTATATCATCTTAGTAGTCTACAAGGCTATGTCAGTATTGGGATAAGTTTTAGTATTTTGAAATGTTGAACAAGTGTTTAGATCTAGAAAAAAATTTGTTAGTGACCAATTTACAAATTTATGTCTAGAATTACATATCACATAACATAAGTTTAAAGATTTTTCTTTACAATTATAAGATGACCTGGCATAAGTTTTATGTTTTTTCTGTGGATATACAAAGAAAATCAAGGTTATTCCCAAAAAGCTAAAAGAAATTGTAGGCCAATTTAGTAGATTGTTTTCTGCGTTTTACGTATATTCTAATTGATAATATTACATTTTTTAAATAAACAATATGTAAAATATTCTTAGTACATTTATAATTTATAAGGAGTTTATAAAATAAGTAAGAGGTAGGAAAAAGAGTAATAGGTGTTTTAAGATGTTAGTATATATGTATCCTATTTCTTGTTTTAGTGACTGATTATTTATACAAATTAAATCTTGAATTGTACTGTGAAATTAAGTGTCGTCTAATTAATTTTATAGTTATTTAATTGTGAATTTTAGTATAGATATATTCACAAACAATAAAAAAACAAAGAGGGCCTTGCCCCAACTAGACCTTGAATGTGTCCTCCCACTACATAGAAATATTTGACAACATATTTTTCATCTCCCAAATTCATTCTTATTGCTACCTACCACATATCATTTATCTTTCATTGTTTTAATTCAAATTTTGTACCAGGAGCTAGCAAATTATTTTTTAAAACTAATTTACAGATTCTTTAGATTTCAATTTTTATTCATATAACAATAATAATTATATTTCTATCACTAAACAATTGCATACATATAGTGTTTCATACTGGAGCACCTAAAAAAATAAAGTACTTACTAGAAAGTAGAGAACTGTCACAATAAAATGTGTGTGTTGAGTGTTTTATCAAAGGTAATTTCTTTTTTTTTGTTTAGGTGCTTTACCTCAATCTAGTTGTCTCTTTTTCAGAAGTATATATAATAATAACAAGTTTTCTTAAATCTTACTAAGTTTACCAACTGCAGCTCAAGGTAATGATAAAGGTTTGCAGGTGCCATTGCCTTTGAGCTTCAAAGTTCCTAGAAAGAAGAGATCACTGCTCCCACAATATTGTCTGACGAGCACCGGAAGACTTCACCTCCAACTCCTACAAGTTCTAAGTGAACAGGAGTGCTCTTCAGCAAAGACACCATCTGAAGAAGGAAATGATCTTTTTATTGATAACAGCAGAATGATGATGTCTTCTAATGAGACTGCTCTGGGATCTATGTTGATTAATACTGTGTGTGCTGATCAAAAGATCCAAACTTTTTCTACTTAATACTTCTGGTGTATTTTATTAGGCTGGTTATAGGCATCCCGCATGCATGTAACTAATAATATTGACCATATTTATGTTTTTGCCGGTCTGTTCTACTATAGATAAAACACAGTCTATAGTATATATATTTCTTTGTAATAATTTTGTGTTGGATTAATATCAAGCATTAAATAATGCACCAAATAAAGTTCATGATCTTGAGAATTAGTTTTCACATAAGTTGGTATAAAAGTAGTAGGTTCGGCTCTTTTTTATTAGTTACATACTTTGTACTGTATATTATATATTAGAAAAAGGATGAGACAAAAGTAAGTGATTTATGTGTTGGGACTGAAATTTAATAAATTATATAGTACATAAAAGAAATGTATGAGCAAAAAGAAGACTTCTACTCAATTGTTGCGACTCCACTACATTATACATGAGGTGGAGGGATCAACCCCTTCTTCAACAATAAAATATTGTGAGAGGGGCTACCGGTACTGGTGCCTTTAGTGGGTTTGCCTTCTAATAGGCTTGCAATTCCACCACTTACTTTTGACCTGTGTTCTTATTCTAACTTGTCTAATTTTAGGTAATTTGTTCGATTTAAAAGTTGGTTGGTGGCATTTGTGCGGCAATATTGAGCTAAATCTTGTAAAATCGTTCTTGTAAAGTGGAAGGGGGATAGCACCCTGATATCACTACAAAAAAACGGTCATTTACTTCCAACAAATCCATTTGAAATGGCCCATAATCAAAGGAAATGCCCAAGTGGGAAATGTCATTGATAGAAAATGAAGATGACCACAGTCGATGTGGGACTCACGTGTTGATGTTTACATCCACATGATACGGACCTACATTCCAACATGGAGTCCAACGCGGAGTGGGAGGCATCCAAGTTAGATGCCACATGAACGGTGGAAACCATCCAGGTCACATGCTATGTCAGGTTTTCGATCATGCTGGAAATCATTTTCTACCACACATTTCGTACCATCGCTTATGAATGTGGTAGGATATGGCTAGAGGATGGTTGGAACTCCGGTGTTTTTGAATGGTAAGCGCCGTAGAAAATGAGTATATTGATATAAATTCTTGACATTTTGTTTTAATTGTGTATGCTCTGCATTACTACCAACAGTACAAATTATTATATTAAATAAAATATTTATATCAAAAAAGTATTCAATAACAAGACAATATCACAAAACATTTTTACTTCACGAACATTACAAAGTCTATCAAGACTGGCACTAAGTATTCGTTCATTACATCAACAAATAAATCCAAAAATATACGAACCTTATCCCACCAAATACTACCAACTCAAGTGTTCACTATCACTAAAAGAAAATGACCAGAATCAAAAGCTACCCAACCATAACGTCTAAACATAACAAAAATAAACATATTATTCTAAAGTTTAGATGAAAAACCAAAAGATCACTAAAATGTAAAGTATAAAGGTTTTTTATACATTTAGTTCACTGATTTGAACATAACTAATCTCCACCAACATCATCATCCTTGTCGGAGCCCTCACATACTGAAGTGAGGTGATTCTTTTTCTAAGACACAAGTCTTAGGCGTACCAACAAGGAGTTAGTCACCCTTATTTCATGAGGAAGAGGAAAGACTCAAGATTTAAGACCTAAGATCCAAGTCCAACGAAGAAGTAGAAGAATTTAAGTAGAGAAAAGGGATTGCAAGTGCTTGAGGAGGTGACTATGTTGCTTCGTTTTGAGATAATTTTGTAATATAGTTTAACTATTTTATTTTGAGGAGGCTACGTGTGTATACCGCTCTAAGATAAATAGATAGTGGTTAGTTGTAAAGGATTCTATGCCAACTATAAAGGAGTATTTTTATAGTAGAGAAAATCTCGAGTCAAGGGAGGAGCTCGGGGGACTGGAGTAGGGGTGAGTGGACTCCGATTACTCAGTTAGCCACCGCCAACCAGGATTTTATCGAATGTGTCTATACTTGTGTTTCATATCTTTACATTCCGCATTTAATTAGTTACTCAAATATAAGAAGTTAAACGTATAGAGGAAAAAGGAAATTTTGAAAAAAACAAGCTCTAAATTTTAAAAAGGTAATAAGCTATTCAACCCCCTTCTAGCTTATTAAATTCTTACACTAGGACATATCACATTGATTCAAATGGTCTTAGAATGCATGAGGATGTGGATCCATTACACGTAATTAGGTGAAAATTATTAAATGTCATAATAAAGCGGGGTTGCACTCATGAAGTCCGTTGGTATAACATCCAAGCCCCCAACTGAATGCGTACCGGACCCCACAACCCATCACATGTTAGTCTTAAAAATCTAACGATTTGGTATAGATTATATGTTGACTTGTATTAATAAAAGCCCCAAATACTCTAATTATTATCCATGTGGGATGTTACAGTTAGTGAGGTATTTGAAAAAACTCTATAAATTTGAAGCTGAATAATATCAAATGCAAACATGAACTCATTTGGGAAATAAATTTGTAGTGTTGACATTCCTTGTACAAGACCATGAAATTAAAGTCTTATGAACCACAATAATTGCGATGACACTTCTGGATTGCAGCAATGTTCTTTTGATTCCTCATACTCCAATTATTTTAATGATTTTGAATCAATCTTAAAACCCGGAAATGCTTTGAAATCATTGTACATGTTCAAATATATTATTTAATAAAATAATATTAATATCAACCAATACACAATCAACTCAATATTTTAGCACCTTCCATCATTATGATCATTTTCATCAAATTAAATTTTTATAATTTTAAAAAGCATTGATGGGCATAAAAGGACCATATTTTCATCGTGAAATGAAGTGTAAGTGTTCAATAACTCCTATACATATGCTCATTTCAAATAATTATTTCTAGAATTAATTTTCTTTTGTTATCAAAACTTGATTCACCATCTTTATTTGATATGTACTACATTGAATATATTTCAAGGTAAAATAATGGCGGGCTCCAGTCGCATCACTTGGTGCTGCTTGCTCACTTCATCTCCACATATTTATCCATATTTCCTTTACCTCACTCATTACTAGAGGTGAAACATTTAGTATCTTTAGTCATTAATTCCATTTGTAACAAATATATATATACATATAAATATATTTACACTTACCTATATTGTATTATCTAATGATAACAAAACTTATAAATCATTCATCATAATCATATCTCTAATTATTTGTGAATAAATATCCATAATCTGTAAAAATAATATTAACTAAAATTCTGACATGACTAGCCTATGTCGTTTTTTCAGGTAACATCATTTCTTAATTAAACTAGGTTAAGTATATAATGTATATAATGTACTAGATTAAATAGATAAATTATATTTAAACTAATGGCATTAAACATAATCAGGTGCCTTTGACTCTTCTTAATTAATATATCTAATATACAAAATCAAATTGTACTTTGCCTACATTATTAAAACTATTAAGGCTCATGATCATCTACGAAGTCATGCGCTTACACTTGCGTTTTACTATATACATACACAGAGTCAATAAATCATAGCAAAACTTTGTGTTATATCACATACACACTGCAACATAGACTCAATAATGGTATCAAAACCTTAAGACTGTTATAAAATATAAACTGCAAATCATACAAAAACAGAGAAACATATTCGACAAACAGAGAAACATCCATAAATCCCCAAAAAAATAAATTCAACAATTAGGGTTTCAAAACCCCCAAAATTCAACAAATTGAAAGCCCCCAAAAATTAGGGTTTCAAAATCGCTAAAATTAACAAATTAACCCCCCTCGCCAAATTAGTGTTTCAAAACCCCAAAATTAACAAATTAAAACCCTCCAAAATTTAGGGTTTACAAAAAAATATAAAAACCAAAAATTAGGGTTTATTAATTCATTATAATTAGGGTTTGTACCTTTAATTAGAGCCTTCAAACGGAGCTTGAAATTGGGTTTCAAATGGAGCCTTCATAACGGAGTTTCGAGATGCGGAGCTTCGAGATACGGAGCTTCGAGATGCGGAGCTTCGAGTGAGTGAGTGAGATGAATATTTCTGTGTATGAGCCTTGGATAAGTGAGTGAGTGAGATGAATGCCCGAGATTTGTATGTGAGTGAGTGTTTATGAGATGAGTGAGATGAATGTCTAAAATGAGTGTTTTTATAATATTTTAATATTTGTTTTATTTTGTGCTGGCCAAATATTTCACAGACCGGGATGTTGCCCCACTTTTTTTAGCATTTTTTTTACTGTCTAAGGCAACACAAAGAAAGGTGTTGGAATAGAACATCTAAGGCAATATGCGTAGCAGTATTTGGTTATGGTGTTGCCATACATCATCCTTTTCAATTTTAAGTCACATACGCCAACATTTTTCTTAGCAACATCATTTTTGGATGTTGGTAAAGACCATTTATGTGGTAGTGTAATTTAAGTTTTAAGTACGGTACTTCAAGTCTATACAAAATTTTATAAAAGAATATAAACCATTATCAAATTTGAACTATTGGGATCTCACCACTTATAAAATAATTAAGAAGACCTATTACATTGCCTTTTATGAATTTTTCATTAACAATATCACGACGATGACCAACTTTATTCAATTGGATATTTTGTTGGTAATGGAAAAAACTAAAAAGGTTGTAGATTGTGATATAGTTGTGGAGTACATGGTAATGACACAAAACATTTTAATGGAGTCGTATTATAAATATTTATCCAAAGGCTGATAACTTCTTTTTCATAATATGTAAAAGATGTAATTTATTTGATAATATGTAAATATAATGCAATATTCTAATACGACTACCCACCTACTTTTCATATTTATTATATTATACGTACCTAGGAACTATATTTTAAGTATAATTTAAGACTTCTACTAAAAAATATCATATTAAGTTACTAGTTCTCATAAAACCTCATTGAGTCAAAGTTGACCGGAATCACATTGTGTAGTCAAATATAAAATATTTTGGTATACTTTGAAATAGACAAAGTATTATGGAGGTCGGGACCCCAATGAATGAAATTTATGCAATGTATGTGGATCGAGGTGGAGAACTAAAGGAACTCTTGTCAATTATACTCCCAAACACGGACTTTGCCAAAGCAAACAAAATTCACTTTTCAATGAAAAAAAAGTTGTGTACGTCGAAGAAGATACGAAGAATGAATTCATTATTCCCCTGTGTAAAAGTCCTTTTATACTATTTAATAATTAGAATTTACTATAAATTGATTTAAATTTTGGGGTGATTCATTTGATACATTAGGAAAATTTACAGATCATATATAACTTATATTACTTATTGTTGGGCTGCGAGCAAGTCATAAATCCATAATAGTTTGATATATTCATTTCTCATTTCTGGCTAAGCTCAGATTTAATATTGGACAATTAAAATAATACCTCATATTTTGACCTCATACTAATCGAGTTAATTCTCTGCGTTATACACCGAATTATTTTTTATTACCTACATGATTTTGTACTTGGGTTGAGAGCACCCAACACTGATATCATCAAACGCTGATCATAATCAACTACTAATTAGTTCCTGATATATATATATATATATATATATATATATATATATATATATATATATGAAAAAGTTCTACTTTGTACTTTAAAATAAAGCACTAAATAGAGTACTACATGTTCTAGTATATATATGTGTGTATATGTATATATATATATAGTTTAGTATCAATTTAAAAGTTAGATATAACATTTTAAAAATTGTAATTATTTTAAAAATGTTCATGAGTGGATATGTATTAAGTTACTTATCAGCTAAATTTTTGTAATAAGCAACATGGTTAAATAAACAAAAAGATGGCTCTAAATTAATATACCCAACTCTATGTGGGAGCGGAATTTAGTAATGGAATATATCCCCTTGTTGCATAGAATATAGTACAAGAAAAAAAGGCTAAATTTGACCGGAAAAAATCGGTCTAATTTAGCTTAATTCGAACATGCGTGTTGAAATTTAACTAAATTCGACCGATTTAGAAACGATTGTGATAAAGGGAGTCGAATTTAGGAGTTCGGTCATATTTAACTAAATTCAATCAGCTTATTACGACTGGATAGTCAACCTCTTAAATTCAACTGAAGAAATTTGACCTAGGGTAGTTGAATTTAATTTTTCACCTGAAATTTGAAAATCCCTCCCAAATAATTAAATATTTTAAAATAAATTAAAAATCCCGCCCAAAAAATAAAATTTTTGAATAAATTTAAAAGTACCGCCAAAATATTAAATTCGACTGTATGCAATCGAAAATTATTTCAACTATTTTTGGTTGCAACATAAATTCAACCGAATTCGATCAATTTTAGCTAACATCAGAATTAAAAAAAACAGCAAAATGCTGCTCAATTACATTTAATAATTCCAACCTAACCAAACTAAAACATCTTGGAACACATCATTCCACCAACCACAATTCTACGCAATACTATCTGCAAATAATACACCATAAATGTATAAAAAGACAATGTCAACTAACAGATTTAATGGCTCAAAATATCCGATAATTACTATTAAAATGTACTAAAACCATCTCTTTTTTCCTGCTAGGCATTGCATCAAACATCTTGTGTGTGAATTTTCATCCTCGATATTGCTACTACTTCCGCAACTAAAAACATCAGAGAAAGACAGGTCTAATTATAGTTACCAATATAGATGATTTTACAATTGGGACAAATAAAAACCTCCATAAAACCCACCACTTCCTCTATAACAATCGGGAAAAATAGCAGAAATCAGAGCTGAATCATCTTTAAGCACAATCTCGGAACATCACTAATATGAAGAGAAGCCAAGAACTCAATAGTAGCCTCACTCATTAATAACTAAATGATTCTATCGGGCTCTTCTTCCTAAAGCTTGAGAGAGATGCCACGACCTTGAAAACATGGTGATTTTATACGGACTTGACCTATTATTCAAAAGAAGTGAGATATGGTTCAGAGATTTGAGTGCCATTTTTTAGTTTTATTTTGGGTTCAGGTGATTTAAAACTGGAGACAGGGTTTGTACATGTGAGTGAAGAGAGGCACTTAAGAGATAGCCTACAAGATTGTGTTTATGATGCTTTATATCAAAATGCTAAATTTTTAGGATTTTCACTGGGCCGGGCCTTTGTTAAAGGGCTACCATTTGTGAGACTATATTGAAAGCTTGATTATATATAAAAAGTGGTTCATACTTTATTATAGAATATAAATAATAATATAAATAATTATTGAATTATTTAAAAAATAAATATTCGTATAATTGTATTATCCAAAAACATAAATAAAATTTAATAAATTGCAAAGTCTAATCTAGTCCTAATTCATATCTGAAAATTAAAAACATATTTAAATTTTAGAAAATTATCAAATATAAGAAAAATTAAAATTCTCTCCTAACATATATATTTTCCTTCCAAAAAATATTTGTATATACCATGAATGTTTTTCTTTTATATTAAAAAAAATATATTTTTTGTAATATACAAAAATATTTGAATTTTAAATTTGTTTTCGTGTTTTCAATTTTTTTCTTGTTTCAGCAATTTCAAACATGATTAGTAAGAAAATATCTATGTTTCGATTTTTTTAAAAATATTATGAATGATCCAACCGTGCGGATGTCAAGATTTATATGTATTGGTGATATGACAAAATTTACAGAAAAAACTAAATTTATATGGTTTGAAATACTAACAATCAACTAATGGTTTGACTAGTACTTCTAACTAGTGTTTAGTCCCATATTGATTTTTATTTAAAAAAAAATATATTTGTTATTTTAATTTTCAATGAGTTGTTTGACTAGTACTTCTTACTAGTGTTTACTCTGATGTTGACGTTTCAATTTTATAAAAATATTGATGAATGATCCAATTGTAGGGATGTCAAGATCAATATACATTAATGATATTTTTCATTGATCCAACCGTATGGATGTGAATATATATATATATATATATATATATATATATATATATTATTAGTGATATAATCGAATTTTTAGACCTTTTTTCGGTTTGTTATTTTAGTAGTCAAACATCAATTTGACTAGTACAACTAACAAGTATTTAGTCCTGAATTGGTGTTTCGATTTTTTTTAAAAACAATTCATCGATCCAATCATATGGATGTCAATAGATATATATATTAGTGATATAACCCAAGTTTCAGATCAAAATAATTTTATTTGGTTTGTCATTTTAATAGTTAAACATCAATTTGACTAGAGCAACTACCTAGTGTTTAGTCCTGAATTGGTGTTTTAACTTTTTTTAGAATATTTTCATCGATCCAGCCGTATGGATTTCAATATATGTATATATATATATTATTGATATAACCAAAATTTCAGATCAAAATATTTTATTTGGTTTGCCATTTTAACAGTCAAATATTAGTTTGACTAGTACAACTAACTAGTATTTAGTCATGAATTGGTGTTTTATTTTTTTAACAATATTTTTCAGTGATCCAACCCTATGGATGTCAATAATTATATAGATTAGTGATATAACCAAAGATTCATATCGAAATAATTTTATTCAATTTTCTATTTTAACAGTCAAGCATCAGTTTGACGATTAAAGTTAATTATAATATGTGTGTGTGTCTGTGTATTTGTGTCTGATATATGTGTCTGTGTGTGTGTTTGTGTCTGATATAACCAAAGTTTCAGATCAAAATAATTTTATTTTTGTTTTGCCATTTTAAAAGTTAAGCATCAGTTTCACTAGTACAACTACCTAGCCTCAATTTTAAGTTTAAAACAAATAAAGAAATTTGAAAATTCTTATAACGCATAATTCATTTTTTTAATAACTAAATTTTTTTAGTTGGATAACTTTTATTCTCTCCCATATTCATAATTTCAAAATATTCACTAACATTTAAATAAAGAATTCATTAAAAATTAAAATTTCGAAAAATCCTAAATACAACTGAATTCCATTGAAATATAACTTCAAAAAAAGGCAGGAAATTCCCCTCACTTTTTGTTTTGTATATTTTAAAAGAATGGGTAAATTTCCCACCATTTTTAAATATAAAATTTGCCTGCAATCGGTTGAATTTTGGAGTGCCAAATAAATTACTTGGCGGGAAAATTCCCTCCATTTTTTATTGGGGCTATATTCGACCGGTTTAATTCTGACCGTTTTAATTTCAACCATTTTTTTGTTAAAATTGGTTGTAAATACGACCGTTTGAATACAACCATTTGAATTCGAGAGAGGCCGGTCGAATTTAGCCGTGTCCAAAGGATTCGATTATCCGTGGTCGAATTTAACCCCTGCTGAACTTAAATTAGTTGTATTTGACGTTATTTTCTTGTAGTGATTGTTCTTGTCATACTATAGCTAATTTTTAACTAAATATTAACGATTTCCAAACAAAATATTATATTGGGAAACAAATGAGATATGTATAAAAAATAGTTATTATCAAGATGTTATATTAGTTAATGTTTGTATTCAATCTTATTTTCTATTTTTTAAGTTAGAAGAATATAATAAAATGGAAAATTCACATCTAGATTACATAAAGGTTTTCGAGTCTAACTACTATTATTATAACATTTGTTTTAGTGATCTTATTACCTATTAAACCTTTTTTTAGATTGGGGAATTAATAAAAATAGTCAGTATATTTATGGAGAATTTCAATCTATAAATGAGAATGTTTCAAACCCATTAGGGACGAAAAAAGTCCACAAGGAGTTTACATATCATGATGCAATATATGGGATCTTTGTCTTATTTTATTTTAATATTGTAATAAAGATTTCAGTGATCACAAGCATGGTCATTATCACCATCACCATCGCTAAAAAAAATAATATTAGATTCAAATTGCAGTTGTTGCTTGTATAGAGAATGCATTATCCCCTGTTGATTCACTAGATGTAGTTGTTTTCAATAAGCATTGGCAACCAGATTATGATACTCAAAAGGTGATATTTTCGTTGATGATTGTGGTATCGGTGTCGATACAAAGAATAAGATGGATTTTTCTCTTCAATTATCAGTACATAATTGGACTAGCGGATACACACCATTATTTCATCGTTGGATTAGAATTGTAAGGATGATATTTAACGGCTCTCTCCGATTTATTAGTCAATTTGCGAATATAAAACATCTAATTTTTTTAGGTTTATCTCGTGCACATTTCTTATTTTAATTGTTGTATTAGTTTTTGTTAGTTGTGCAATTATGTATTTTAATCGCACACTACTTTTGTCATGCACTAAGCCAAGAGTCTTCACAGAAACAACCTCCCTTCACTTTCAGATAAGGCGGTCTTGCTCTAAGCGGTATATATGATTTTTTTTTGGCATATGACTTATCTGAAATATTATACTAGTGTCATTTTCATATTTATTATTGTGTTTCTTGTATTATTTTATTAAAAATTTAAAAATATTTAGAAAAAAATTAATTTTTTTCTTACGAATTGATAATTTATGGTCTTCATATGCATCACTCTCCGCATAAGGTAGAGATACATGTAATATTCGGAAATATCATGTAATAATTTTTTTATCAATAAATAATTTTTATTTGAGTATTATGTGAATTTTGATAAATTATCTAATGATTGGCATTGATATTCAGATATTTATAGGTGATAAAACGTGAGTATTTTAATATTTATATGTCCATAATAAAGTATATATAATTTTGATATTTTTCTGGTATAATTTATATGCTGGTATATGATTTTATAAAGGAATTTATAGACTTTATAAATAATTTTCTAGGTAATTATAAACTAATTTATAAAACCACGAACCATCCATCTTCAACCATTTTTGCATTTTTACAACCCGAAAGTCTTCAGAAAACTCCTTTCTAACCTAACCTGATTATTATGAACATTTTCCGTGTTTTGACTTTTTGGATCTGGAGTACGGTTTGACCCGTTCGAGTCCCCGCGCAAAATATTCGATACAATAGTCATTTCGATAGATCAATAAAACATGTATTATCGAGAGACGATATATTTTGACTAAATTATTACATATTCTTCTCATAGAGTGTTTTATAACTAGCCTGATTTTGATAATTATCCAAAACTGACATCAAATCGGATCGTTTATATAGTTATTTAGCGACTAAGTAATTTATTTTCGGATCCAGATCATTTTGGTATATTATATGTTGAATTTGGAGTTCAATAACATATAGAAAATTGAGTTTGATTCTCGAACTAATAAAACTAGGGTTTATAAGTTTGAATATTCTTAATTAAAAACTAGGCGTTTTTGTTGTGAGGGTTATAGATCGTTGAAAAATGAATCGATTGGTATGTATATGACGAACGGACGATAATTGAAAAGGCCTCCCCGGAAAATGGGTCGAAACGGCGGCGGAAACTTTGGATAAGTTTTCCGCCGAAATCGATTGAGTTTGTTGAAAATAACCTTGCAGTTGAATTCCTGGTATCAAGAAGGCCATGTCCTATTTGTTTGGTCAATTTCTGGTAGCTTTTGCAGTCTCCGGAAAAGCTTGGGGGGCGAAGATGGTTTAAATTACAGTTTAGCCTCCTATTTTATCCATTTTATCCCTAAAGTTTTAAAAATTTGCAAAAATAGGATTTATGTTTTAAAATCATATGAAAAACAAGATTCATATTTTATATATTTTCAAAAGTAGTATTTTCTTTTTATATTATTTTCAGAATTTTTTTTAATTATTTCAAATTTCGAAATTCATTATTTATTATTTTGAAAATTATTTTTAATTCGAAAATAATTCCAAGTTATTTAATTAATTAATTTAGATGATAAATTAATTATTTAATTAGTCAAATAATTTAAATATAAATTGATTAATTAATTGAATTGGTTATTAATTAATTTTAATTGATTATTTAATTAGATTAATTTATTTCTTTTGATTTAAAAATTCTAAAAAATATTTTCGAATTTTAAAATATTATTTAAAATTAATTTTAAGGTTCGATAATTATTATTAAATGATTTTAAATGATTTTAATTATTATTAATTATTATTAATTTCTTTTGATTTTAAATGATTTAATTATAAAAGGATTGGCTAACCCGTTTTAATTCTGGAAATTGTTCAAAAATTCATACTAAATACCCGAAAAATTATTTTAACCCTGAATCTTTTTTGAAAATTTATTTTGATCGAATATCCTACGTGTTATGTGCTATATGTGATCTTATTGATGTGTAATTAGATTATGCGTACACTATTTGAAGGTTTTTATCGTAACTTTTAATCCGTAACTCGAATTTGGGTGAAACGAATGGTGGATAGAAGCTTGCAACAAATAGAATGAGATGAGAATATTATTGATAAATACACATGATGTATACAAGAGGAATAGAGACATAGAAAGGGAAATCAAGTGGTCAGTGAGTGAGAATCGATAGACTAGAACAAGTACAACGGAAACAAATTAAGATAAGGTAAGTGTTCTTGAACCTTCTTGTGATATATTGCAAGTATTTCCGAACTTTCTTCATATATGTTGTTAAGTATTCCAAATAGTTCTTGTGTTATATTACAAGTGCTTTGAAGTACTTAACCCCAAACCCTGATTCTTTTTATAGATCCTTGAGCCGTAAGCCCTATTCTTTATAAACCATCGATTGTTGAATTCCCAGATACGAACCAGATATATATGATACTACTCCACAAATATATATATATAAAATATAAAGATAACTCAAATAAAATTTCTTAACATACGAACCTTCATACCTTGTACAACAGAAGACCAATCCTTGTAACCATTAAACCTTTGGTCTTCTAATTTCTGATTCTTTCCTTGGCTAGAAGCCAATCTTTATATTAACCTTATTACACTTTCATGGTATTAAGAATCACCCTATGCTTCGAGATAAATATTGTTTATGATTTAGCTTATTGATTTACATTATTTATCATATGGTTATTATAGAATTGGATTGTTTTTAAATATGGACCAAATTCATGGTCGGACTAGATTTGTGGTCATAAAAGGCCAATGTGTGCCTTGGATCCAGTATAAAGAGCAGAGCTGTGTGCCTTTTTTGGGGTTAGTGCATGACTAATCAGCATCCTAACCTTGATATTTGAAATAGAAGTGAATATCCAATTCTAATCATTTTTTATCGGGAAACTTAACTCCTTATATCATTTCAGTTGATCATTGTTTAGTCTCCGTGTTGTCATTATGACTTGCTGAGCAAGTTAGCTCACTCTTGCAAATCAGTTTATGTTATTTTCCAGTTAAAAAGGAAACGGGTGGTAGCGAGGATCCCCAGACAAGTGTTCGAGATAGGTTTCCAGGTTGAAATAGAATAAGCCAGCACAAGATGTTTGTCTTAGTTTGAGTTGAAAGTTTATAAGAAATTTTTATTTTTAGTTATAAATGGTTTATGTATGGTGTGTGTGTGTGTTGTGAACCCTAAACTTCTAACCTGGGTTTGGCGGGCGTCACGTGTTTGGTATCGGAGCTATAGGTTAAAAGTTACTGCCACAAGTCTAGATTGTGGGGAATGGGTAGAGGATCAGGATTAGGATCAAGAAATAAAAGATAGGATATCGAGAGGTTGAGTGTAACTAAATAGTACGTTTTGGTACGATTCATATTTAAATTCGAGATTCTTTTCTAGCCGCATATTTTTAAGATAGTTGCGATGGCAGATTCCTTTATCTCGATGTCATCTGATCATTCAGAGCCTTGAGTTCGAGGACCGTCATCTGATTAACGCCCTGCTCTTCAACCAGTGTCAGCCATATTATCCCATGTTATGATGGTTGCACCACTGCAAGCTATTTCACCTTCTGGTGTGAGACCACCTATTCGAGGACCCCCACCTGCTGATTCTAACTCTACCAGACATTCGATTGCGAGTGCATCTTTTTAGTTTACTCCATACCATGTTCCGTATCATAAGTATGAGGCTCTTCTTTTGAAGCGAGAGGCCCTGTTGGCTCAGATTCAGGAGCTACAACATATTATAAGGACTATAGATGTTGACAGGAATGTGAGGGAGCTTCGGGATGAGATTTATGTGACCCGAAGTATACATGAGGCTAGACTTCACAGAGCTACTTGTGATTATGCGGCCCCAGATGCTCTTATGGGATGGGCCAAAGAGGTGTTAGAGGATCTTGCGAGGCTTGGTGGACTAGAGTTTCCATAGAGCTAAATGATAGAAATGTTGTGATAGTTTTTATATGAATATTAGTGTGTAATATGTATCAATATACTTTGGTTTGTATATGTAGACTAGACTTGATGACTAGTGGATAGGCCTGTTGTACCTTTGCTTTTGTCGAAATGTTTTCACGCTTATACTTCCAAACATTGATATATATATATATATATCAGTACCATTCCTTTTCCAGCATTGTTATTTACCTTAATGTACCTATTTTATATTATTTACTGCACCAGTTATAAACTTTTGTGATAACATGTACCCTATTCCCTAACTGTTTACATTATATAAAGAAGCATGCAATTTACTTAGTTCAACCATTGTCAAATATTTTCAAAAAGAGATATTTCTGTTTTACAAAAGCTTTTCATAAAAAATGGACTTAATTTAAAGGCTAAATAAGTTGTTCGATTCTTTACAGAAAATGCATCCTAGAAGAAATAACAGTTCCACCAACCAGAGTGAAGAAACCAACAACAACAATCAAGACAACAATAACCAGAATGCAAATCCAGGTCCTATAGACCCAACTGTAGCCCAGATTCTTCAGATCTTGGCTCAACAAACAGTCCACCTGATTCAACAACAACAGAGGAAGACCAATCCTTAGGTAACCTTTCAGAATTTTCAGGCGGTGAACCCACCAGATTTAAAAGGTTCTTTAGATCCTATTAAAGCAAGAATTTTATTAAAGGAGATTAAGAAGGCGTTTGATTTAGTCAAGGTGAGAGAGGAACATAAAACTGAGTTTGCGAGTTACTATCTGAAGAATGAAGCCACCTATTAGTGGGAAACTTTCAAGACATTGGCACCCTTGATTATAAATTATAAGGAGCTCTCCCTTTCCTTTGTAGATAGATGTAAGGATTCGATGATATCGGAGGACCAGTTTCACGAAAGAAAAGTCTTTTATAGTTTTGTGTGACAGTGTTCTTTATACTTTTTGAAAACAACGGTTCAACACTCATTGACAGGGTTCAAAGAAAGGGTGGTAAAGGGGAAGGTACATATGATATTGTGTGGGATAGATTTAAGGAGTTATTTTTAGAGAAGTATTTCCCTCAGTTTGTTCAGGATCAAATGGAACTGAAGTTTCTGGAGTTAAAACGGGGAAATATGTCAGTGGAAGATTATGAAAGTAAATTAGAGGAAATATATAGATTTGTACCATCATATGTGGAGAGGGATTTGAGGGAAGGTGGCCATATTTGAATTGGATACGTATGTACGAGTAGTACAGAAAGCTATGATTGCAGAGACAGAGAGTGAAATGTCACAGAAGGAGAAGGAGGGCAAAAGAGGAAGTTTGAGGGAAGTGAAGGACAGTCCCAAGAAGAGAAGTTTCCAAATTTTAATCAGAGGAAAGGCAAGTTTCAGCCTGGAAGGAATCTTAATTTCAGAAGGCAGAATGCAGGAGACAGAGGATAAGGCAACCGTCTAGCCACTGGGAACCAACCAACCCAGCAGAGGCTAGCTTTACCAGAATGCCAGGTAAGCGGAAAGAAACATGGAGCAGTGTGCAACAAGCTGAATGTGGTTTGTTATAGATGCAACCATAAGGGGCACTATTCAAGAGAGTACTGTAATCAACCAGCTACAGAGCCAGCAAATACAGATCAACCTATCAGTAATCAGGCAGGAAAAGCTCCAGCAATGCGGTTTATGTATTTCAAATGTGGAATGCCAGGACACATAGCAAGGGATCACTAAAACATTTTTGCAATCATACAACTGTTTTTTTTCGTTGTCTGAAAGGTAGTTTTTCCGTTGTCTATCCAACACTCGTGTGATCGAAGGTTGGACAACGGTTGTTAATACAGTTATAATAAGGGAGATTCAACAACAGTGTTTAACACTGGTTACAATCTGGATGACACAACGGTTGTTTTAGAAAAACTATTGTTGGAACATTTTTAACATGACAATTTTCTTAGTAATAAACAACGGTTTATTTACGTCAAGAGAAAGTTCTAAATTTTCTTTCCAATTTTAAATATCTTTTCCAAACAACAGTTATTTTATCCATCTATTATTTATATAACAGAACAACAACAGTTATTTTTAGAGGTAGTAATATAAGTATCTTTTAGACAACAGTTTTAGGGTGGTGTTATAATGCAAAAGAGATAATGGATTACTTTTCGGGAACCATTGAAGAAACATTTGTAACACAACAGTTTACTAAGTAATAGACAACAGTTTAAAAAACCATTATCTTATTAGGTATATGCATTTTGCATATCAATTTCATATTTAATTAAAACCAGCTGCATAAAAAACCACAAAAAATAGTCCCCTGCCAAAATAAAAATACCATAATCCATACCATAATCCAAAACAAAATCATACCATAATCTAGGCCCCCGCCAAAACAAAACCAATTCACTACCATACCATAATCCATACCATACCATAATCCATCCGTTCAACAATCCAAAACAACCAGATCTACCTACCAAACTACCAGCAATCCACCGAACACAAAATACATTATCGCAAGTCTACTTATCACCAACTACATATATAAAACATCCACTTTACGATAAGTTCAAATGAGTCTACTTGTCAACATACGATAAGTTCAAACGAGTCTACTTGTCAACATACGATAAGTTCAAACGAGTCTACTTGTCACCAACTACATACATAAAACATCCAGTTTACGATAAGTTCAAAAGAAAAGAAAGGCGAGGACCTAGCTTGCACAATGTTTCATAAAATATTTTACAAACTCAACCCTGATCTCGTTGATGTCATCCTCAGTGTAAACCAGGTTTGATCTACGCAGCCACTGAAATATCATCCAAAATTTTGTATAAGTAACATGTTCTGCCCTTATAAGAGTAAATACAAAGTGGATGAAAAGGCCCACAGATAGTCAATTGTCACCTTATTAGCAAAGTCCATCTCCTTATCATGAATGATTTCCATCATGTATCGCATCACAAACAGGCCACAATCCTTGTTCCCGGTCTGCACCGGAACTCCCTAAAACATCAAACAAAAAATCATTTAAAGTATCCAGTCTCCTTTAATAACATAATTAATATATGATCACAAAAATAAATAAATACCGCCATGTTCTCCCACAATACTTTCTTCTTCGGAACCTTTTTCCAAATCCTCCTTGTACATTTTAATGGCACTGCAACCAAAACGAGATATATCAAAAAACAAAATAACCACTACAAAATATGGTCGGACAAGATTTATAAGTCAAGACTTAATAATCAAATTTTATAATGTGAACTCTTACTTGTCGACAACATCCACCCATTCTCCATTTGCAATTCGGCATTTAAGAGGGTCCATATAGTAGACTACCTCTGCGTCTGGATTGGCAACTGTCAGGGTCCTTTGGTTGCTACGAAAAATAAACAGAGGTGCTTGTTAAATAGTAAAGCCTAAATTTGATGCTTTTTTGTCACTCAAACAACTTAAATATCATAAAAAAATTACATTTCTATTGAATTAAAATCAACCTAAAAATTATTTAAATTCACTATTTGTGAAAAATAATCCAAAATGTGATACTAGTAGAGTGTAATTTACTATAATAAACATGATCAGGTATAACATCAAAAATTGAAGGCTCATACTGATAAAATTTAAATTCTAGTAAATAAATCAACTTTAAAACTGAACCTATACAATTATCATCAAATTTGAACTTCAAATATTATGAGGTTGAACTATACAATTTCCCCCGTCTTAGAAACCAACCTAACATCTAGTAACAAAATCAATTAAATACTGTAAGCCATTTGATTACTTTTATATTAACTTCAAAACTGTCAAGGCATTTGATTACGTTTATACTGAACCAATGCAATTAATATAAATTTCAAAAACAAATATTATCGAGTTTAACTATACAATTGAACCCATTCCTTAAAAATAAAAGCTAAATTCTTGAAAAAAATTAATAAAAAACTGGCAAGGCTTAACAGCTTAATAGCTTGGGATAGTAAAAATACTTACACATCATTGTACGGCAGGAGAAAATGCTGCCCTTTCCTAGAATCTTTAAATCTTGTACACAATTCACGCGACCTCTACACTGCACTGCCACATCCAATGGCACCGATTGTGCTCGGATCTACAAAGCTAATCATGTTGACCATCTTATGTTTCTTCACATATTCATTCAAGAAGCTACAAATTAAATTAAGCAGTCCTTAGTAAAGATTGTCATATTTATTCCAAGGCTATATACTCCGAAAAAAACTTTGAATGAAAAGCTTACTGAATAAAAAGGCAAATAACAGAGCCGGCCATTTCACCTCCAGAGCACACTGCATGTATATCAGATAAGAACATGATTTGCTTCTTTGTAAAGCCAAATGCTTCTTTGCTTAGCTCAAAAGAAATTGTTCGGCCACAACTCAAGGCTTCCTTTACCCATGTCCACAAACGTTTCATTGCAGAAGGATAATTCGGACCAATTTGAACAACAAGCTCTGGTTCAACATCTTCAATTACTTTATACGTCTTCTTCATTTTCTTAGCACGGGCTTTCTTGGTTTTCTAAAACAATTGCAAATAAAAATAATTAAAAAACAGACTAAACAAACACATAGTATATATATTAACCATACTAAAAAAGCATTCTGACCTTGGCGGCCAAAACATGAGAAGTACTGCTATTGTTTCCTGCAATTATCATGTTTCTCGGCCATGCAATAAAAGTTCCCATGGCTTCTTGAATAGTCAAAATTTCATCCCCGATAGGGAAGGGAATCTTAGCATCTCCTTGAATGACTTTAGTGATAGACACCCTTGCGTTCTTTTCTCCAAGACTTACTCCATGGATAGTCTTCTCATGTCCTTCGGGAACGCGTACTTCATCAATTATTGCACAAGACAATGTTGCTCAACGATCCAACAACCAATCGGCATACAGAACCACCTGAAGAATCCACTTTCATTTCCTCAACAACCCTTCCATTATCATCCTCACCCGTCACCTTTTTATTATCCTCAAGCTCCACCACTAAATCCACAAACAAATTATCTATCAATGTCATATTTTTATGATCACCTACAGCCACATCCACATCCACATCAACCCCACCCTTAGAGTGACAACTTGCCTGCTGGGAATTTGGTTTCGGACTACCATCATGTTGTACACCATTTTTCGATAAATGTGCATTATATTTTTCAAATTCAGCAGCCCAAAATGCATCTCTCTCTTTAATAATTTTTGGAGTCTCATCTGCCATGTACTTTTGAATTGCCTCACGTACCCTTTCTTCCACTGTCCTCGCTTTTTTTTCCCTCGGAAGATCAAAATAAACCGACTGCTTCACATGAATTCCCTGACCACGTACTCTGCCTCCGTGCTCAGGCTTACCGAGGGCCATTGTTAACAAATCATTAGTACCTTCAACTTTAAGCTTTCCTTCATTAACCTCCTCCTTCATCTTTTTCTACAAAAAATTCAGTAACATTTTTTTCCATAAGCACATACATCGTTTAAGCACATTCATCCTTTAATTAAAATATTACACAACTAACACCAATTTGTTTTTACTAGTTATAAGCACATTCATCCTTTAATATATTTAATTTAATAGATTCAATTGCAAGCACAAGAGACAACTTAGTTTACTTGGTGGTACAGGGGACCTAGTAAGTACATTCATTGACAAACTAATCCAAGGATAAAAAATATTAAAATAAAATATTAACCAACATAGAATATAAAATCTAGACATTTAATATTATGAACCAATTTTCAATGTAAACATGTGTATTTGACTCTCTTAGTGAACAGGGGATTATTAAAATATATAATTAATTACTAATATTAAATATGATACAATCAACATGTTACTAGCAGTAAAAGCATACAAACAAATCCTAAGTTAAACTAGAGACCACTAATTCGAATTATACATTGTAATAAAAAAAGATAAACGATAGAAAGGCTTCATGTGTATATAATTTATTAAAATTTAACTTTTGAAACTTCAGTTCTTTATTAAAAAATACACAAATATGTGCATCAAATAGAATGGACAATTATATTAATAACTTATAATTTCCTTAGCTTTTTCTGCAACTTCATCATTTAAAAAATTACCATCTTCGTCCATCCTTGCTAGGATCCAAGTGTCCGACCGATCTACTTCCTCTGCATCTGTATGACATTCAGTCTACATTTACATGTAAAGGATCACCTTAGTAATAACATAAACATGCTTGTAAAATTAATATGAAGCAAAAAATGTGCATGTTGTTTCATTTCACTAACCCATTCATTCTCGAGATTAGCATAACCTTTTCGAGACATTCGATGTGGATATTTACTCAGCTTCCTTCTTTCTTGTTGTTCTTTATGAATTTTCTTCATAAAAAACAGCAATAAGGTTAGAAGATCATAAGTAAGTAAATATTAAAATGAATAAAGCTAAGTAGAAATATACCAGAAACTCAGGCAACGTGCGATCAGCAACAAATATGTCCCAGTGTGATTTTTCTATAAAAGTAAAATCTGCAGGAGGATGTGCAAAAAATTGAGGTTGATCCAGATAAGGAAGAATGTAGTACTTGGTCAGCCGACATTTAAATTCCCTCCATTTTGCCCCGGCAGATCTGAATACCAACTTTTTTGCAGACTCAGGTACAACATAAGCCATCTACGTACATATACAACCAAATTTAAAGTTAAAAGGTGCTAGTTAATGAAGAACAAATAATAAAAATAAAAGTTAAAATGATGGAAGTTATTTATATTCATTTTACCTGCACACAGTCCCAAATTTTTGTCTTTGTCTCTTTAGGAACACATTTCCAAGAATCATGCCAGATCGGGGTTTTGGTTCTTGCCAAAACTCCAATATATGATTGCATCTCTTTACCTTCTTCACCATATGGCTCTCCTTTTGCATTAAAAGACACAGTAAGTTTGATCCCTCGGATCTTGCGTTTCACAATTCGGTGCTTGAGTATTGTCCGGTTTGGTAACAACTTTTTCTCGTTTTCTTTTCTTTGATATTTTGTTTTGTAAGTTTTCAGAAATGGCATTCTTCACAGTTTTTAGGGGAGAACTCAATGGAGTGGAGGTCTCGCTATTCGTGGACTTTGTCTTTCTTAAAGCCCTTAGCAGACTCATTGTCCTTGGATGGGGTGAAGATCGTGTCTTTTTGAACCCATTCCTGTGAGACGCTTTCTTTTTCAAATTTCCCTTATCTGCCTTGGTCTTCTTCTTAGGAGTAGCCATAACCTATGAAGTACACAAACAAGGAATAAGTACAACATTAACATGACAGTAAACTCAATAAAACTCAAAGACATTACAGGTAAAAGAACCTAAAAATAACAAAAGAATAACCATCTGAGATATCTTAACTTTCCAACTTAAAAGCGTATTATAAATTTTACTTAAAATGACACACTTTGAGTGCCTAAACTAACCAGAGATATACACAAACAAACATTCAACCAACAATAAAATCTAGGTTATAATCGTACAACTTACGGCATGTGAATAAAGATAAATTATCCATTTATTATAGGACAGTAGCACAGGGCACATTCAACTAACTAATCGACTGCAAAGTTATAACAAACAAACCAGTAATTTCATCTCAAAAATCAATAGAAACATGAAACAAAAAACAAGAAATTAGCACAGTTACAAGATTTCAAACAGAAATTAGCATCCTGTTAATATCCATTTGGAACAAAAAACAAGAGAATAGCAAGAACCAGGGGTTTCATCATGAGATAATTACAGTTTAAAACCAGGGGTTTCATCATCAACACTCAACACTCCACAATTGCATGCAAAATTTACATAATAAAACAAAGCAAAGAAACTCCACAATACCATCAAACATTGCATGCAACATTCCGCAAAGCAAAGACACTCCACAATACCATCAAATATTGCATGCAACATTTAAATCTCATAAAATATTGAGTTAAAAATAAAAAACCCCAACATAAATTGAAGAGGGTTTTAGAGTTCTAAAATAAATCAAAAAACCCCAAATAAATTGAATAGCATTTTAGAAACTTATTAAAAACATGTAAAAATCAAAAACCCCCAAATATAGATGAGGGCTTTACGGTCTCTAATTGAATTAGAAACATACCAGTATAATCGAATGGAAGCAGAGGAAGAAGATTGTGTGAAGAAGAGGAAGAAGATTGTATGAAGAAGAGGAAGAAGATTGTGTGAAGAAGAGGAAAAAGATTGTGTGAAGAAAATTGCCATGAAGAAGAGTAACTGATGATGGGGAAGAAGGGGGTTGGGGAGTTATGACGATGAGTAACTGATGGGGAAGAAGGGAATTGGGGAGTAAAGTTTTTGGGGGGGGTATTTTGAGGGGATACTAAAAAAATAAAGGGGGAGATGAAATTTAAAAGAGAGGGAAAATGAAAAAAATTCACTTCAAACCAACGGCCTAGATACAGATCTGGTTTAATCCAACCAGATCGGGGTTTTGGTTCTTGCCAAAACTCCAATATATGATTGCATCTGTTTACCTTCTTCACCATATGGCTCTCCTTTTGCATTAAAAGACACAGTAAGTTTGATCCCTCGGATCTTGCGTTTCATAATTCGGTGCATCGTTACACAGCCTCGCTTCAATAGTTTTAGTCCTTGAGTATTGTCCGGTTTGGTAACAACTTTTTCTCATTTTCTTTTCTTTGATATTTTCTTTTGTAAGTTTTCAGAAATGGCCTTCTTCACAGTTTTTGGGGGTGAACTCAATGGAGCGGAGGTCTCGCTATTCGTGGACTTTGTCTTTCTTAAAGCCCTTAGCAGACTCATTGTCCTTGGATGGGGTGAAGATCGTGTCTTTTTGAACCCATTCCTGTGAGACACTTTCTTTTTCAAATTTCCCTTATCTGCCTTGGTCTTCTTCTTAGGAGTAGCCATAACCTATGAAGTACACAAACAAGGAATAAGTACAACATTAACATGACAGTAAACTCAATAAAACTCAAAGACATTACAGGTAAAAGAACCTAAAAATAACAAAAGAATAACCATCTGAGATATCTTAACTTTCCAACTTAAAAGCGTATTATAAATTTTACTTAAAATGACACACTTTGAGTGCCTAAACTAACCAGAGATATACACAAACAAACATTCAACCAACAATAAAATCTATCTTATAATCGTACAACTTACGGCATGTGAATAAAGATAAATTATCCATTTATTATAGGACAGTAGCACAGGGCACATTCAACTAACTAATCGATTGCAAAGTTATAACAAACAAACCAGTAATTTCATCTCAAAAATCAATAGAAACATGAAACAAAAAACAAGAAATTAGCACAGTTACAAGATTTCAAACAGAAATTAGCACCCTGTTAATATCCATTTCAAAAAAAAACAAGAGAATAGCAAGAACCAGGGGTTTCATCATGAGATAATTACAGTTTAAAACCAGGGGTTTCATCATCAACACTCAACACTCCACAATTGCATGCAAAATTTACATAATAAAACAAAGCAAAGAAACTCCACAATACCATCAAACATTGCATGCAACATTTCGCAAAGCAAAGACACTCCACAATACCATCAAACATCGCATGCAACATTTAAATCTCATAAAATATTGAGTTAAAAATAAAAAACCCTAACATAAATTGAAGAGGGTTTTAGAGTTCTAAAATAAATCAAAAAACCCCAAATAAATTGAATAGCATTTTAGAAACTTATTAAAAACATGTAAAAATCAAAAACCCCCAAATATAGATGAGGGCTTTACGGTCTCTAATTGAATTAGAAACAAACCAGTATAATCGAATGGAAGAAGAGGAAGAAGATTGTGTGAAGAAGTGGAAGAAGATTGTGTGAAGAAAATCACCGTGAAGAAGAGTAACTGATGATGGGGAAGAAGGGGGTTGGGGAGTTATGTTGAGGAGTAACTGATGGGGAAGAAGGGGGTTGGGGAGTAAAGTTTTTGGGGGGATATTTCGGGGGGATACTAAAAAAATAAAGGGGGGAGATGAAACTTAAAAGAGAGGGAAAATGAAAAAAATTCACTTCAAACCAACGGCCTAGATACAGATCTGGTTTAATCCAACCAGATCGGGGTTTTGGTTCTTTCCAAAACTCCAATATATGATTGCATCTGTTTACCTTCTTCACCATATGGCTCTCCTTTTGCATTAAAATACACAGGAAGTTTGATCCCTCGGATCTTGCGTTTCACAATTCGGTACATCGTTACACAGCCTCGCTTCAATAGTTTTAGTCCTTGAGTATTGTCCGGTTTGGTAACAACTTTTTCTCGTTTTCTTTTCTTTGATATTTTCTTTTGTAAGTTTTTAGAAATGGCATTCTTCACAGTTTTTGGGGGAGAACTCAATGGAGTGGAGGTCTCGCTATTCGTGGACTTTGTCTTTCTTAAAGCCCTTAGCAGACTCGTTGTCCTTGGATGGGGTGAACATCGTGTCTTTTTGAACCCATTCTTGTGAGACGCTTTCTTTTTCAAATTTCCCTTATCTGCCTTGGTCTTCTTCTTAGGAGTAGCCATAACCTATGAAGTACACAAATAAGGAATAAGTATAACATTAACATGACAGTAAACTCAATAAAACTCAAAGACATTACAGGTAAAAGAACCTAAAAATAACAAAAGAATAACCATCTGAGATATCTTAACTTTCCAACTTAAAAGCGTATTATAAATTTTACTTAAAATGACACACTTTGAGTGCCTAAACTAACCAGAGATATACACAAACAAACATTCAACCAACAATAAAATCTATCTTATAATCGTAAAACTTACGGCATGTGAATAAAGATAAATTATCCATTTATTATAGGACAGTAGCACAGGGCACATTCAACTAACTAATCGAATGCAAAGTTATAACAAACAAACCAATAATTTCATCTCAAAAATCAATAGAAACATGAAACAAAAAACAAGAAATTAGCACAGTTACAAGATTTCAAACATAAATTAGCACCCTGTTAATATCCATTTGGAACAAAAAACAAGAGAATAGCAAGAACCAGGGGTTTCATCATGAGATAATTACAGTTTAAAACCAGGGGTTTCATCATCAACACTCAACACTCCACAATTGCATGCAAAATTTACATAATAAAACAAAGCAAAGAAACTCCACAATACCATCAAACATTGCATGTAACATTTCGCAAAGCAAAGACACTCCACAATACCATCAAACATTGCATGCAACATTTAAATCTCATAAAATATTGAGTTAAAAATAAAAAAACCCAATATAAATTGAAGAGGGTTTTAGAGTTCTAAAATAAATCAAAAAACCCCAAATAAATTGAATAGCATTTTAGAAACTTATTAAAAACATGTAAAAATCAAAAACCCCCAAATATAGATGAGGGCTTTACGGTCTCTAATTGAATTAGAAACATACCAGTATAATCAAATGGAAGAAGAGGAAGAAGATTGTGTGAAGAAGTGGAAGAAGATTGTGTGAAGAAAATCACCGTGAAGAAGAGTAACTGATGATGGGGAAGAAGGCGGTTGGGGAGTTATGATGAGGAGTAACTGATGGGGAAGAAGGGGGTTGGGGAGTAAAGTTTTTGGGGGGATATTTCGGGGGGATACTAAAAAAATAAAGGGGGGAGATGAAACTTAAAAGAGAGGGAAAATGAAAAAAATTCACTTCAAACCAACGGCCTAGATACAGATCTGGTTTAATCCAACCAGATCGGGGTTTTGGTTCTTTCCAAAACTCCAATATATGATTGCATCTCTTCACCTTCTTCACCATATGGCTCTCCTTTTGCATTAAAATACACAGTAAGTTTGATCCCTCGGATCTTGCGTTTCAGAATTCGGTGCATCGTTATACAGCCTCGCTTCAATAGTTTTAGTCCTTGAGTATTGTCCGGTTTGGTAACAACTTTTTCTCGTTTTCTTTTCTTTGATATTTTCTTTTGTAAGTTTTCAGAAATGGCCTTCTTCACAGTTTTTGGGGGAGAACTCAATGGAGTGGAGGTCTCGCTATTCGTGGACTTTGTCTTTCTTAAAGCCCTTAGCACACTCATTATCCTTGGATGGGGTGAAGATCATGTCTTTTTGAACCCATTCCTGTGAGACGCTTTTTTTTTTCAAATTTCCCTTATCTGCTTTGGTCTTCTTCTTAGGATTAGCCATAACCTATGAAGTACACAAACAAGGAATAAGTACAACATTAACATGACCGTAAACTCTATAAAACTCAAAGACATTACAGGTAAAAGAACCTAAAAATAACAAAAGAATAACCATCTGAGATATCTTAACTTTCCAACTTAAAAGTGTATTATAAATTTTACTTAAAATGACACACTTTGAGTGCCTAAACTAACCAGAGATATACACAAACAAGCATTCAACCAACAATAAAATCTAGCTTATAATCGTATGTGAATAAAGATAAATTATCTATTTATTATAGGACAGTAGCACAGGGCATATTCAACTAACTAATCGACTCCAAAGTTATAACAAACAAACCAGTAATTTCATCTCAAAAATCAATAGAAACATGAAATAAAAAACAAGAAATTAGCACAGTTACAAGATTTCAAACAGAAATTAGCACCCTGTTAATATCCATTTGGAACAAAAAACAAGAGAATAGCCAGAACCAGGGGTTTCATCATGAGATAATTACAGTTTAAAACCAGGGGTTTCATCATCAACACTCAACACTCCATAATTGCATGCAAAATTTACATAATAAAACAAAGCAAAGAAACTCCACAATACCATCAAACATTGCATGCAACATTCCGCAAAGCAAAAACACTCCACAATACCATCAAACATTGAATGCAACATTTAAATCTCATAAAATATTGAGTTAAAAATAAAAAAACCCCAACATAAATTGAAGAGGGTTTTAGAGTTCTAAAATAAATCAAAAAACCCTAAATAAATTGAATAGCATTTTAGAAACTTATTAAAAACATGTAAAAATCAAAAACCCCCAAATATAGATGAGGGCTTTACGGTCTCTAATTGAATTAGAAACATACCAGTATAATCGAATGGAAGAAGAGGAAGAAGATTGTGTGAAGAAGAGGAAGAAGATTGTGTGAAGAAGAGGAAGAGGATTGTGTGAAGAAGAGGAAGAAGATTGTGTGAAGAAAATCGCCGTGAAGAAGAGTAATTGATGATGAGGAAGAAGGGGGTTGGGGAGTAAAGTTTTTAGGGGGATATTTCGGGGGGATACTAAAAAAATAAAGGGGGAGATGAAATTTAAAAGAGAGGGAAAATGAAAAAAATTCACTTCAAACCAACGGCCTAGATACAGATCTGGTTTAATCCAACGATCAACAAAATCTGTTATTATTTAATTTTTTTAAAACCTAAAAATCAAAAATTAAAATATATATAAATTATCCATATATTTAGAGATATAGTTACTGTTGTAAGATAAACTATCACATAACGGTTCTTACAGGATACCATTATCGTATGCTATATTATTTAAATAGTAGTTGTGTAACGGTTTCTTACACAAACCGTTGTCTCATTTATTTTCCAACAAGAGTTTTTTGTCCTAAACCGTTGTCTATAATCTAAAACAGAAATAAGAATAATCTATTGTAAAACTTTTAATTTTTAAATGTTCGATGTTTGCGAGTGCACATATGTTGATAAAACATTTGACGTAATCCATAAAAGTTAAATTTTTGGTACCTTAAAAGTTCGATAATCTGATTTGAAGACTTCGATCATATCACTATAAACAAATAATAATAATAATTAAGAATATTACTATAAACAAACGTAGATTACGCTAACAGAGACATTTGTGAATAAAAATTTATTAATCAAATAATAATTAAGGATATTAAGTTTCTCTTTGTAAAATTTTAAAATAATTAAAGATGGAGTTGTAACTAGGGTGGAGCACGGTTTGGTTCGGGACATTTTTCGGCAAAAACTGAAACTAAAACCGTATGTCCTTAATTTTATTATTTAATAATTATAAGTTGAATTTACGACTTATAAGCTGATAAGTAAGTTATGTTTCAAGATGTCAATCTAATCAAAATTCATTAATTTTAATAAGATGTTGAATTGTTGAATTATGATTTTAGTGAAAATAAATGTAAAGCTATTTTATTGAAAGCTGAAAAAGACTTTCATTCATAAGAAAAAAGAATTACTATCCTTGGGAAAATAACTTTGTGGGCCAATATTCCTTCGTTGGATGTATCCCTTCGAGAGATATCTAAAAGCGTTTAAAGGATATGTACGGAACCTGGCTCATCCCGAAGGGTGTATTGCTGAGGCATACGTTGCCGAAGAGGCGGTGGAGTGTTTACTGAATTTTGAAAAATCTACTGTAGGAGTGTCTCAAAATGCAAAGTATGAGCAGAATGCAAGACCTCTATCTGGTGCGACATTGATAAAGCTGAGCGATGAGGACTTGCATCTAGCACATTTGTGTTTTCTCCAAAATATAACTAACATTAGACCATATTTTGAGTAAGTTAGTGATATTTAAGTGTGTGTTATTTCATTATTTTCTACACTTTGATTAATATACTAAAGAAAGTGATTTTTCTCGCAGCGAGCATATGGCATCTTTGATGACAAGATACCAACAACTTGAAAATGATGAAGTCTGGCTTAAAAACAAGCAAAATGCAGAATTTCATAAATGGTTCAGGAAAAAGGTATAATTGTTATTTGAATAAAAACATCATAAATAGGCCTAGTTTATATTTTTCTGGTAAATGTATTTGTTATTTGTTTATTTAAGCAAACATCATAATTAATATTTATCAATTTGTTTTAAATAGATTCAATCAGAATTGTTGGATGACCATAACAACATATCTGAGGAGATAAGGTGGATTGCTGAAGGGCCCAACAAGAATGTCCCTATATTTAGCGGATATAGAATCAACGGTGTTACGTTTAGCACCAAGGAGCGTGATGACACTCGACAAGTTCAGTCTAGTGGTGTCTGTGTCGTTGCAGATACAATGCTTGTACATGGTAAGGAGAAGAATATTGAACATTCTTCACAGACCTACTATGGAGTTATAACAAGTATATGGGAGTTGGACTATAACAAATTTAGAGTCCCAATATTTCATTGTAATTGGGTAGATATGAACCAGGGGGTTAAGGTAGATGACTTGGGATATACAATTGTTAATTTGAACAAATTAGGTTTCGTAAATGATCCGGTCGTGCTAGGGAAACATGTTAAGCAGGTTTGTTACATTGATGATCCTCTTGAAAAACATTGGTATGTCGTGTTGAAATTACCGGAAAAGAACTGTTATGAATAATGTGATGATGAAAATGATGGATCAGTAGAAATAGAACTTGAGAATGAGCTGAACTTGCCAATGTTTCCCAATGTTGACGAACTTGATGAGGAAAAAGCTAGTTATATGCGGGACGAAGATGAATGAATTCAACTCCCATGATGGTAAAAATTACCTTCTTTTAAGTTAAATTGTCTAGAAAATTACCCCAACATGAGTTACCTCTCTGCCTTCTATAATTTATTTATTCGTAAATCTTTTTTTATTTCTCGAATTATTATTTGCCAAAATTTGATAATTTTAATTAATCAGTGTCAATTACGATTATTGTTTTAATATATATGAAGTTAGCAGTTTTTTTTAATTTTTATAAATGATTTATCATACTGGAATTTGTCATTTTCTAATTTATCGCTCCCTTTTTCTTGATTGTTTGAACTGTCTGCCATTTATATGTTGGATTCAGTGTCATCTAATTATTGGACAGTAGTGTTGATGGGCCACAAACCCTGTTACTCTTAAATTTGTAACCATGTTCAGTTTTTTTATTTTTCTTTTAGTGACCAATGTGATTATTGATCCGGATTTCATTGTTTCCCGTTTTTGCCCATTTTCGTGGAAAAGCCTGTTTGATTGCATTATTGGTTTTATGCACATGCCTAATTAAAACCGTTGGTCGCTTGTCAAGGTTTTGGTTGGAATTCTGATCGAATAAGGTGTTCAATATATGATACCCTGCTTCTTCTCTGCCAACAACTTGTTACTGGGGGTGGAGGGTTACCAGCACCTTCTTCCACTGTCTTCAGCTGGAGGAATTTGGTCCACGTCAGCTGGTGACGATTAAAAAATGGGAACTTACTGCCAATGGAAAGACCCCGGTCTAGCTGCAGAAAAAGTCAAGAACACGGGTATTAGAAAGACACAGCGAGGAAGAAAATACTCAGTAATTATCTAACATCAACTCATCAAGTTTCTTCAAGAAATACTCTTGATATTTTACTTATTTATGAACTTTTATCAATTTGCTTACCTGGAATACATTTCTTTCACCCACAATTGCTCCATTGACAAACTTTGTGTTGTCTCTTGTTATATTAGCCTGTAAGAATGCCATTCGGTCAATGCCGGTGCCACTGAGGGTTGTCGGAGGTCCATCAGCACTTACGCCTCCACTTGGCAACACCCTTTGCCCAGCTGGACATATATTACTGCTTTCATCTCGTGTTGTTATCTCTTCCATCACAATTCCATAAGTGAACTTGCTTTGACGAGTGAAATTCTGCAATAAGTAATTATTTGTTGGGTGTGATAAGTAAGCTTACATAACATCTTAATAAGTAATTTGGTTTGTGAATTATCCAATTGAAATTAGTTGTTGACTTGAGGAAATATTCTGATTCGCCAACTTGATTGAGGGTTTTTTGCTAGTCTATATTGGTTGGATGATATTTTTTTAGGTAGTCATTGGTTGGCTACTTTTGGATTAATTTTCTGGGGATTTAACATATATACAACTCATTTTTTTCATTTTAACATTACTCAGAGACAGCAGTTTATAGAGAATCTATTAAACCATCTTCTACCTAGAGTTTAGACAACATGCATGAAGAACCAAACCATTGTATGTTTAAGTTTCTAACAAGTTTTTTACATCTCAAACCGTTGTCTATTAGTTGAGAGATGAAAAAAGTAAACTGCTGAGTTGTTAAAATTTTGTGGGAGATTAAATTAAAATAGGAGGGAGAATAAAAAATAAATAATTCAAAACAACCTCTAAAAGTATCTTTTAAAGTGTGGTGTTTAGACAACGCGTTATAAATCCGTCGTGTAAATCTTATAATATAATGCTTTAAAACACCATTATCTGTGGCCTTTCCTTTTAGCAATGGTATAAACGCACAGTTGTTTGATTTTTAATGAGACAAGGGTAAGAATAAGCATTGTCCAAATTACACTACATAAGCAGCAAAACCATCGTCTTAATCTGATAAATGGTTGTTATTTAACAACAGTTCTAGCATGTTGTCTTAGTATTTTAAGACAACATTTTAGTTTGCACACTGTTGTCTGATTCCATGGGAGGGCATAACAAAGACAACAGTTTTTGAACTGATAGATAACTATTGTCTGTCCTTAAGCTCACACAACTGTTTTTTTTTCAAAATCATTTCACCGTTGTTGTCTTTTTTAGGACAACGGTATTTTTTTTAACCGTTGTCTTTCAACCGTTGTCTGATTGCATTTTTCTTGTAGTGGATTGTAAAACACCAGTTCTAGTCAGTAATGCGTTTAGAATCATGGGAGATACTCCAACAGTGAATGTCCCTCTCAGAGCTAGAGTTATAACATGTCTGTGAAGGATGCTATTATGGACACTGATATTGTGGCAGGTACGCTTATTGTCAATTATTTATGTGCTAAAGTGCTAGTAGATTCCAGGACAACTCGATCATTTATTTCTCAAGATTTTGTTAATAAGTTGAATTGTTCATTTGAATTATTAAATGAGATTATGACTCTAGAATTAGAAAATCAGGACTGTGGATTTGTTAACCAAGTGTGTACGGATTGTGAGATTGAGATTTCTGGAAATAAGTTTGGTGTTGACTTGATACCATGTAAGTTAGGAGTTTGACGTTATTTTAGGAATGGAATGGCTATCGAAGCATGATGCTCAGATAGACTGTCGTAATAAGAAAGTAATCTTGAAGATGGTAGAAGAGAAAGTGGTGACGTTTAGAGGTCAAAAGCAAACGAAGAAGTTCTTAATCATGGTCCAAGCTAAGAACTTACTACGACAAGGATGTGAGCATTTTATTGCTTATGTGATAGACTTGAAGATATTTCAGTGATAAATGAGTTTCCAGACATGTTCCCAAATGAATTACGAGGATTTCCTCTATATAGGGAAATTAAGTTCGCAATCGACTTAGCACCTGGAACAGAACTAGTATCTAAGCCTCCATATAGCTCGCTGAAATAAAGGAGTTGGAAAAGTAATTGCACGAGTTATTGAAAAAAGGAGCGATTAGACCCAGTGTAACAGTACTATTTGTTAAGAAAAATGACGGAAGCATGAGGTTATGCATCGACTACCGAGAACTTAACAAGCTTACTATCAAGAACAAGTACCCATTACCTTGAATTGATGATTTGTTTGATCAGCTGAAAGGAGCCATGTATTTTTCTATGATTGATCTGTGATTCGGCTATCACCACCTGAAGATCAAACTTGAAGATATACCAAAGACAGCTTTTAGAATAAGGTACGGTCATTATGAATTTTTAGTGATGTCTTTTGGATTGACCAATGCCCCATCAGCATTTATAGACTTGATGAACATAATTTTTAAAGAATATTTGGACAAGTTTGTCATTATGTTTATCGATGATATTTTGATTTACTCAAAGTCAACTGAACATCATGCGGAGCATCTAAGGATAGCTTTGGAAATTTTTAGAAACGAGAAGTTGTATGCCAAGTTTTCAAAGTGTGAGTTTTGGTTACAAGAAATTCAAATTTTAGGGCACATAGTCACTAATAAAGGGATCAAAGTGGACCCAACAAAGATTGAAACTCTTACGAATTGAGAAAAACCAAAAATACCAATAGAAGTGAGAAGTTTCTTGGGATTAGCAGGATATTATCGACGATTTGTTCAAGATTTCTCCAAAATTGTGACACCTTTGACAAAACTTACCATAAAAAATGAGAGTTTTATATGGAACGAGAAGTAGGAAGAAAGTTTTCAGGAATTAAAGAAGAGATTAATCACGACACCTGTTTTGTCACTTCCAGATGATCAAAGAAATTTTGTAATCTATAGTGATGCTTCTCATAATGGATTAGGTTGTGTCTTGATGCAGCATGATAAAGTTATTGCATATGCGTCTACACAACTTAAACCTCATGAGCAATAATATTCGCTTTGAAGATTTGGAGACATTATCTATATAGGTAAAGATGTGAAATTTATACGAACCATAAGAGTTTGAAGTATATATTCATACAGAAGGAACTTAATATGAGACAACGAAGATGGTTAGAGTTGATCAAGGACTATAATTGTCTGATTAACTATCACCCAGGAATATCAAATGTAGTGGAAGATGCCATAAGCAGAAAGGAAAGATTGAATGTGTCAATAGTACCTGAAGAGTTACACTACAAGAAAAAGTTCAATAGAAATCACATGTTAGACACCGGTTATAAATGCCACTGATGTTAAAAAAATTAATAACATCACCCCGCGTTAATCTGATGTTTTTGTTATTTCAAGACATTGGTTATTTTACAACCGATGTCTAAAATTGCCTTAAAATATTTCAACACGAGCCCGCTTTAATATGTTTCCCCATTGTCAAAAATTCCCCGCTTTATTCCACATTTTCTCCCCCGCCTTAGCCACTTTTTTTCTTCCCACATTTTTTTTCTTCTTCGAGCAAATAACTTGAAAACCAAAATTAGATTCACCCCTCTCTCTCACTCACCTCTCTCTCTCTCACCCACCTCTCTCTCAGGTTTTCTCACCTTAACTCACCTTTTAACCTTTTATGTCCTCTCTCTCTCACTTCTGTGTTCACCTCTCTCTTTCTCCATCTCTGCTTTAGACTCTGAATTCTCCATCTCAACATTGGTGACAAGATAAACTTGGTAAACTCATCTTGTTAGAAACTCAAATTGGTATGCTTGAATTTAACTGTTCTTCTCAACACGAAGTTATCGATTTAAAAGCTTTATAATTGTGTGGGGTTTTAAATCAAAATCCTAATTTTGTAAATTAGGATTTTTTTCCAAACCGAAACCCTAATTTACTTTAATGTACTGGGTATGGTATTATTGTTTAATTCATTGTATTTCGAAGTTACTAATTCATTTGAATTTGTTGTATACGGAACCTTTATGCATACAGTTATGGATTCAAATATTTAGGTATGTATTTAAATTTCAAGATTTATAATATTTCTCGATTGAATTTTAAAGTGGGTTGTGTTAAACTTGGGCAACTCTTATTAAAGTTATGTATGCTTTGTTATTTGTAATTTATTTGATGTATGCTCTGTTTAATATGAGTAACTTTAAACATTGTAAGAGTTTAAATGTTGAGGTATATGTAAAAAAAGTGCTCATATATGTATTATGTAGAGAGAATAAAATAAAACAAACTGTCTATTACTTTCATACTTAAAATTAAAAAAGGGATACATGCATATATAGCAGACGTAGTGCTGCTAACCACTACTCCTAAAAATTCTCCACTACACTAGACTCTCCTAATAATATTGAAAATAAACTCACCACTCAGTCATCTCCTGTAGACTAGGATGACAATTTATTTAATTTAAAACAACTAAGTAAAATAATAAAATAATAAAACAAGTTTAGATTAATTTTCCAACAATATCTCCCTTAATCTGAACTTCTCTCATGCAAACCTTCCAGCCCGTATGAATTATTTAACTGAGCTCGTATGGCTAATAATCTGAGCCCGTATGGCTATTCAACTCAGCCCGTATGGCTAATAAACTGAGCCTGTATGGCTATTCAAATCTCCCCGTATGGCTAATAAACTGAGCCCGTATGGCTATTCAACTGAGCCCGTATGGCTAAACTTATGATTATAATATAGCTGGTTCATCATCCTCGACGACTACCATGTTTACTTCCTGCCTCTTCTCTCTTTCACATCGTGATTTGCTACATTCTGATGCATAGTGTCCCAAGGTGTTACAGTTGTAGCACCTGATCCTACTCTTGTCACAGAAATAAGCACCTCTAGTTCTTTGATTTTGAGATGCCAAGAGAAGTTGTTGTCTCTCTGCGCTCTCAGACCTGCCCTTCATCCTCTCCTCGTGAGCTTTAAGACGATCCACTAACTCTTCAACCGTCATAGCTTTCATGTCTCCGAACTGTTCGATATTTGAAGCTATCTGGAGAAATTTATCAGGGAGTGCACGTAGGATCTTCCTCACAATGCTTGACTCCTCCATCACTTCTCCAAGAACCCATATGTTGGTTGCTATCCCGCTCAGCTTCATACAAAAATCATCGATGTTATCTGTCTCCTTCATGGTAAGAGACTCAAATTCTCCTTTTAACGTGTGTACCTTAGCCTCCTTCACCCGTTAAACATCATTTTAATGGCTTCCCAAGCTTCCTTTGTGGTTTTTTTCTCAGCAGTCGGCAACAGTACTTCTTCTGGAACGGCTTGGTATATAGCTGCAAGAGCTATCTGTACCTTACTCTCATCAACAACGGTCTTTGGGTCTTCTTCGATCGCACCCCAAATACCTTGCACCTTCATGAAAACCTTCATTTTCAGGGACCATGTTGGGTAGTTACTTTCGTTAGCATTGGATATGTTAAACCCACAGAGCCTTCTTTTGTCTTGGTTATCTCCATTGTTACGTTTGTGTGTTTGGGTTGATATTTTGGCATACACCACCTGGAGCTCGCATACCAAATGTAAAAAAAAGAGCTGATATATGTATTATGTAGAGAGAATAAAATAAAACAAAGTGTCTATTACTTCCATACTTAAAATTAAAAAAGGGATACATGTATATATAGCTGACCTAGTGCTGCTAACAACTACTCCTAAAAATTCTGCACTACACTAGACTCTCCTAATAATGTTGAAAACAAACTCACCACTCAGTCATCTCCTGTAGACTAGGATGACAATTTATTTAATTTAAAACAACTAACAAAAACAATAAAATAATAAAACAAGTTTATATTAATTTTCCAAGAGAATATACATGTATGTTCTCGTAATTAGTTTTATTTAGACATGATTGATTCTATATGCTGGTTTGTATAGTAGTATATTATCAGAATTGTATGAATCATCCCACGGCTTTTCATCATAATTTTGATGATAGTGGGCGGTTAAATGTTGTTATTGTTAGGACAAATTTGCAATGTTTTTTGGTTTTTCTTCCAAATTAATTTAAATAAATATTGATATTGAAAAGATTGTGAACACTCCGTTTATATTTAGTGGGCTGTGTAATTTCTATGTTTATCTAACTTTATGATCTAGATCATTTAGTATTGCTTGTTTTATGTGGATGGTTAACCTTTCCTGGGTTTTAATCATTTCTGATGATAATAATAAATACTCAAAAGGCTGAGGTACGGATGCCAATCCGTGAAAGAAAGGCTGTTAAAGAAGTTTTCTCCCCCAAAAAGAATGATAAGCTTTCTTTACTAACTTATTGTATAAATTGTCTAGTTATTTAGGTCTTTGCAACCTTTCTAAAATTATGATGGACTACATTCTAGGGTCTGACAATGGTGGAGTTCATTTTACTTTCCTCGAAGGCTCTGATAATGTTGGAAATCAATTTTCCTTTTTGGAAGATGATGATAATGTGGATGCTGCTATTACTCCTTCTACAAGTGGCAAGGGTTGGTTAAGTGTTTGTATTGTATTGCTCATGTATTTTCTTCTTAAGATTATGCCCCAACTTTCTTTATGATAAAGGTTTTAATGATTATAGGAAGGTTTTAATGATCATAGGAAGAGGATGATAAAGAAGGGACTAAGAAGTATATATAAGGGCACAGAAACTCAGAAAGTAAAGGTTTTAATGATCATCGGAAGGTTTTATCTCCTTGCATCTATCATCTTTACAGTTTCAAAAATAGTTGAGTAATATTTATATTGTTGATATTACAGAGGAAACTACTACCACGAAGGTAATATTGTACACACAAGACTCAAGGTACTGGATGCCTACACGAGGGCACTTGGCACTTGGGCTAGATGGGTTGATAAAAACATTGATAAAGAGAAAACTCAGGTTATGTTCAGAGGTTACTCAGTAACCCATTTCTGGTAATTGTAAGTACTAAATAATAATCTGAGATAACAAGTAAATGATACTCTGAATAAAACACTACAATTGGGATTAATAATGAAGAAGAGTACACAGCTTATTTAAAGACCAGCTGAAACGCAAACTCTTTCCACGAAGCCTACTGAAACGCAACAACCTTAATCTACTACTCCTACTACAACGCTTAGTTGATTTATTCAAACATAATAAAAACAGATAAACAGATGAAACATGTTTAGATAATATCCCCAACATGCTCCCCCTTAGTCTAAACATGTTTTAGATTTTTGACTCCAAGCAAATTCCTCATTTTCTCGAACTTGGCTACAAACAGTGCTTTAGTTAATATATCAGCGCGTTGTTCATCCGTTTTAACATGCTTGATCACGATCAGCCCCTGCTCTACACAATCTCTTATGAAGTGATAACGCACATCAATGTGCTTACTTCTTCCATGGAAAACCGGATTTCTTGCTAGATCAATGGCAGATTTATTGTCAATGTATAAGACAACGGGACCTGATTTAATGCCTGTAATCTGACTGAGAACTCTTTGTAACCATATTCCTTGACTAGCAGCGGTTGTAGCTGCCATAAATTCAGCCTCGCACGAAGAAAGGGCAACGCAGCGCTGCTTCTGCGAAACCCAAGAAATTAGGCTCTCATCAAGATAAAATGCCATGCCGCTTGTACTTCTTCTGTCCTCCATACTTCCAGCCAAGTCACTGTCAGAAAAACCAGATAAAATATAGTTACCTCGTCCCTTTGTGTACACCAAACCATAGTGCAGAGTTCCTTTGATATATCGACATATCCTCTTGATAGCATTCAAATGCAGCACAGTAGGCATCTCCATATAGCGACTAACAATCCCAACAGCATAAGCTATGTCAGGTCGAGTATAGACCAAATAGCGCAAGCCTCCTACAAGACTCTTGTAATCAGTTGAGTTCACTGCTTCACCAGTTTGGTCGGCATCAATCTGCAGCTTGAAATCCATGGGATAAGTGACAGATTTACATTCGCTCAGGCCTGCCCTTTGAAGCACCTTTTTAGCATATGATGTTTGCTTTATCTCAATAAACCCCTGTCCTTGATCAACCTCCAAACCCAAATAGTATGACAACCGTCCAAGATCAGTCATGTCAAATTCTCTACTCATTTCCCCCTTGAATTTGACAATGAGTGAAGTACTAGTACCTGTAATAATTAAATCATCAACATAGACTCCGACAATCAAAGAATCAGTGCCATCCTTTCGAGTATACACAGCATGCTCATAAGGACATTTTTCAAAGCCCAAATTCATTAAACACTTGTTAAGTTGAGAGTACCACGCTCGAGGTGCCTGGCGTAAGCCATATAATGCTTTCAACAGTTTGTAAACCTTGTCTTCTTGCCCTTTTTTCACGTACCCTTTTGGTTGTGACACATAGACTTCTTCAAGTAGGACTCCATTCAAGAATGCAGACTTAACATCGAGATGATGCACCTCCCATGCATTCTTAGCTGCCAAAGCCAGGAGCAATCGAACTGTTTCCAGCCTTGTTACCGGGGCAAAAACTTCCTCGTAATCGATGCCAAGTCTCTGTACATAACCCTTAGCCACCAAGCGTGCTTTATGCTTGATTATGTTTCCATTTGTGTCTTTTTTCAGCTTAAACACCCATTTTAAGCCTATCGCCTTGTGACCCTTTGGAAGATCAGTGAGTTTCCATGTCTGATTCTTCTCTATTGTAGCAATTTCTGTATCCATTGCCACTTTCCAGTCCTCCTCCTGAACAGCTTGTTCGAAGTTCACTGGTTCATCAATACCAGATAATAGTAGCTCATCTTCTAACTCCACTATGTCAGTGGTGTTGTAAATGTCAGAAAGGCGTCTAAAACGTCGTGGTTCGCTGTCAGTGTCACTTGACATACCAGACATAGTACTTTCTGTGGTGTCTACATTCGATGATGAAGATGCAGAAACACTTTGAGTAGCTGGTGTCATGGGAGATACTGGACTTTCAATCCCAGAATTTTCTGGTGAGTCTGGTGTGGCCTGTGCCTCTGATGTAAAAACATCGAATGTAAATTGCCCTCCTGCTGTCTGAGTGTTACATTCCTCTGACTCATTCCAGAACCATCCTTTTGCCTCATTGAATGTAACATCTCTGCTTACGTGTATACGCCCTGAATCTGGGTCGTACAACCGATAAGCCTTGGTTCCTGGCTCACGACCAAAATGAACCAAAAGTTTACTTCGATCATCAAGTTTCTTTGTAAACACAGCTGGCACTTTCATGTATGAGAGACATCCAAACACCCTCAGAGAATCAACAGATGGTTTTTCCCCATACCAGGCCTGATATGGAGTAATATTTGAAAGTGCTCGTATGGGGAGTTTATTCAAAATATAGACTGCATGTGTGACAGCTTCACCCCAGAATTTTGCAGGCACTTTTCTTTCTTTTAACAAGCTTCGAGCCATGGCAACAACGGTACGATTACGGCTCTCTACAACACCATTTTGTTGTGGTGTGTAGGGCGCGGTATAGTGTCTCAAAATACCCGCTTCTTCATAAAAGGACGTAAAATCTTTAGAGCAAAATTCCCCTCCACGATCAGTACGGAACACCTGTATCTTCTCCTTTGTTGCATTTTCAACAAGATTTTTAAATTTCTTGAAACAAGCCAGTGCGTCAGTTTTAGACTTAAGCATATATGTCCACATCATACGAGAGTAATCATCGACTAATAACAAGAAAAAACGATTACCAGCAGGGGTAGGGGGTCAGATAGGTCCGCAAAGGTCTCCATGTATCAATTCTAATGCACCTTTAGCAATTAAATTTGAATGAACAGGGAATGGCTTACGTGATTGTTTAGACATGAGGCACCCGCTGCAAAGTTCTTTTGGTTGATTGAGTGAAGGCAGCCCACGCACCATATGATTGTTTGACATTAGTTGCATCGCCTTGAAGTTAACATGTCCGAGACGTGAATGCCACAGCCACATATTTTCTTCTCCTTTTGTCAGCAAACACGTTTCTTTAATATCTTCAATATGGATCTTGTAGAGACGATTTGCAGAACGTCTCACGTGCATAAGAAGTCTTCCACAGCTATCATAGACATACAAACTGTCCCCGTTCAGTACCACCATGTTTCCTTCTTCAGAGAGTTGACCCAAACTTATAATATTACTTTGCAACGTTGGTATATAATATACTCCATGTAAGACTCTAGTTTCACCATTCTTGCAGGCAATCCTGATTGTGCCTTTTCCTTCAATATTAACAAAAGATCCATCTCCAAACTTTACCCTGCCTTTCATTGTCTTGTCCAAACTCTCAAATTTTTCACGTCTCCCGGTCATGTGATTGCTTGCTCCGTTATCTAAATACCAAGTATCCTCTGTCACAGTTCTGGTTGAGTCAGCACCTTCAGATAGAAGTATCACTCCATCTACACTCTCCTCATATTTAACCATCAAGAGTGCAGGTTCATCGTCATGTGTCTGGGTTAAATTTGCTTCACCCCGTTGCAATCTGTTTCTCCTTGATTTTCTATATTCAGCTGCGAAATGTCCATAGCCACCACAATTAAAGCACTTTACTTTACTCCTGTCAAACCTGCCATGACCACCTTGATTGTCCCTTTCTCTATGATCATTTCCAAACTGCTGACCGCTTCGACTGGATTTTTTCAACCATTCTTCATGTGTGAGCAAGAGCTTTCCTCCACTGTCACTCTCACGTTTCGACCATTCCTCCTCAGTCAATAAGAGTTGTTGTCCCTCCTTGCTATCCACTTGACCAGATATTCGTTCCTCATGTGCTTTTAGAGAACCGATTACCTCTTCAACTGACATTTTCTCGAGATCTCCAAATTGTTCGATAGCTGAAGCAATTTGCAGAAATTTCGATGGCACTGCCCTTAGCAATTTCTTTACAACATACTCTTCTCCAATTGTCTCTCCAAGTGCCTTGATATTCGCTACCAGACCATTTAATTTCATGCAGAAATCATCTAAATTCTCAGAATCTTTCATATTTAAAGACTCAAACTCAGATTTAAGAGTTTGAGCTTTAGCTTTCTTAACCTTCTCAGCACCCAACAAAACCGTCTTAATCGCCTCCCATGCTTCTTTTGCGGTTTTCCATTCTGCGAGTGTCAACAACAAATCTTCTGAAATACCTTGATAAATCATGGCCAAAGCTCGTTTGTCTACCTTGTCGTCCACATTGGCCTTTGGGTCTTTAGGGTCAATTGCTTCCCACACGTTATGTGCTTGCATGAAAACTCTCATTTTCATCGCCCACGCAGTATAGTTAGTCTTTGTTAACATAGGATAACTCAGACCTAGCTGCCCCTGCCCTTCTTTACTCTTACTTGACTCTGCCATTCCGTTTGACACAGGGTACTAATTGGGATAAAATAGCTCTGATACCAGATGTAAGTACTAAATAATAATCTGAGATAACAAGTAAATGATACTCTGAATAAAACACTACAATTGGGATTAATAATGAAGAAGAGTACACAGCTTATTTAAAGAGACCAGCTGAAACGCAAACTCTTTCCACGAAGCCTACTGAAACGCAACAACCTTAATCTACTACTCCTACTACAACGCTTAGTTGATTTATTCAAACATAATAAAAACAGATAAACAGATGAAACATGTTTAGATAATATCCCCAACAGTAATTACCGTTTCCTTTTATCTTGTCATCTGGTCACTTGTAGATGTCCTTGTATTCTAATATCTAATAGATGTGTGTGAAGAATATTTAATTTTAATCACTCATATCTATTTAATTACCTGTCTTACAACTTGAAAAGTAATTACTAATAAATAAAATAAATTTGCTTCAACGCACCATATAGCTTACAATTTAATAGCTCATAGTTAATTATCGAAATCAAGAATCTTATTACAAAGGCAAACATGGGAACAATAGAATGATTTGACAACAGGGTTATTTACGTGATCCTTGTCACACTTCATTCCTGCTGAAGTAGGTTATAGAGCCGTTCTGAGGTTAATCATAGTCTTGAAAGATCTAACCTTTTTCTAGCACAAAGCACTCTAGAAAAGCCTCTCTGTGATATTCAGCGAACTCTACTACTTCTACTAGATATGAGTGTGTTTATAAGAAAGTCTGAGTAGTATGTTCTCATCTATAGCATTCATGCTGAATTCTTCTCGTGACTCTCACACATAAATTCACGTTTAGGCAGAAAAGCTCAGAAGTGTGCATAGAGAAGGTGGTGTTGGGATTGCAGCTGTACACATTGCTAAGGTTTGTGGAGCCACTGTCATTGCAGTTGCTAGGTGTTATTAGTCTGAGTGTATGTTTCTTAAGTCAGCAAGATGGTTCTGATTTTATGTCAAGAGGTTTATTAGATATCGTGATATCTGAATCAAATTTTGCATGAACCACCAAAAGTGTTCCCTTTTACAAACAAAAAGTTTGACTTTGGTTGAAATTAATATTACATTATTGAAATTCAGTAATAAGAATAACTTGTATAACCTATCCATCAAGAACTGTGTTAATATCGGGTTTTATCATTTAAAAAATTGCCAACTTGAATATTGCTGTGTTTGTCATATATGGGTACACTACGAACATACACACTAGAGTTTTTTAGAACCAAACCAATTTTACGTTCTGACTTTTATGTATGATTTTCTGAGTATTGCATGTATGCTTACATTCTATTGATAATGCAGGATTCGACAATCCATGGGCTTTGGTGGGAAACATAGTATGTCATGATTACCAGGAGATAAAATTCAAGAAAGTACAAAAGTCTTGGATGTCGGTGCTATCCCCCGATCAATGCATGTTATTCTGAAAGATGATCTCGTAGACATTGTTAAAGCTTGAGGTAGAACATCTCTAACCGGTCATACTTATTGAATTCTATTCTTTTCTTTATTTTAATTGTTATTTTGCAACAAGATTCAAAGGTTGCACCATGATGAACACTTGTACTTCTGGAAATTGGGAAATGTTGTAATCTAGTTGTAATATAATCTCCACTAATAAGAAGATGGTCATTTACTTACATTTTCTCAAACCAACGTATTGCTTTATTATTTGTGGTTTACATGAGCGATTATTATTTTAGAAGAACAAATGAGCTGAAGTCAGATATATATATCCAAGATGATACTATTATGAAATTTAAGAAGTTCTGGTCAGATTTTGGATATACCCCTCTGAAAGGTATTTGTCCACTTGATGTGTAAAACTTTTTCTTAGTTACTTCTTTATATTTACTTCTTTTATATCAATATAACAATGGACTTGAATGGAATTTTTATGAAAAGTTTTAATGTGACAAGAAGGGAGATTTTGTTGCATCAAATATGTGTTTTATATTCCTTTATGTTAATTACATCCGGACTTCTGAATATATTTATGTTAATTACATCTCGACATAGGTTTAGGCATATGTTTATATTCATATTTTTCAATGATACAGTGACTAGTAGAAGGGATTATTCTCTTATTTTGTTATAGATGGTCTAACCTATTATCTAGCGGTATATTTTAAAGCTAAGGGATTAATGGCAAAGAGGATGTGGGCATTACACAAGTAATATATGTTACTTTGATCTCTGCTTGGACCATATTAAAAAACTTGCTCATAACTACACTGGGTTATGTTGGAATATAAGCTAGAACCTTCCAGGAAAAACTATTTAATTCCTTACATGAATGTGAAGTCACACATACATGATTCTGGTGCATGAACCTTAGTTTACATATTCCTACATAATTAAGTGTTCTATGTACTAGTTCAGTGAATCTACATCTATTCCTATAAATTGTAATATCCAATTACTCAATCATATTAAGAAATTCTAGAGAATAAGTTTCTTCTCTTTGCATTTTATTATTCCTATCAAATTGGTATCAGAGCCTGTTCGAGAGCTTGTTCGAGAGCCTGTTCGAGAACCTGTTCCGTAGCCTGTTCTATAACCTGTTCAGAGCCGATTTCTTAACCTGTTCATCAAACATCCTCTTCTAATATGGCCACCAACAACAACACACTACAACCTCAACTTCCAAGATTAAATGAAAAGAATTACGGTCAATGGAGTATTATGATGAAAGCTTTATTTGGTTCTCAAGATTTATGGGATATTGTTGAAACTGGTTATGAAGAACCACCTAATCAAACTACTCTCAATCAGCAACAATTGGCAGTTGTAAAGGAAAACCGGAAAAAGGACAAGAAAGCACTTTTTTCATATATCAGGCAGCAGATGAAGCTATTTTTGAAAGGATCTCTACAGCAGCAACATCAAAAGAAGCATGGAGCACTCTTAATACAACATACAAAGGTGAACATAAGGTGTAGATGATAAGATTGCAATCTTTAAGGGGTGAGTTTGAGCTATTAAGAATGAAGGAGACAGAGTCCGTAGAAGACTACTTTAACAGAGTTGTTTCTATCTCAAATCAACTCATGGTCAATGGAGAAGAATTGAAGGATCAGAGGATAATAGAAAAAATTCTTCGGAGTATGTCAAAGAAATACGAGCATATAGTTGTTGCAATCGATGAATCAAAAAATTTAAGTGAGCTTCCACTTGAATCTCTATTGGGCTCATTACAATCTCATGAATTAAGGATTAAACAATTTGAATCATCACCCTCTGAGCAAGCATTCCAGATGCAAGAATTCCATTGTGAAGGCTTCCGTGGAAGAGGACGCGGAAGAAATTTTTGTGGAAAAGGAAGAAGCCAACCAGATTCTTACGCAAGAGGAAGGTCTCAAGCACGTAATTATCAATATCAATTAAATCATGAAGCAAGTCCAGGAAATCAATATGAAAGAGGAAGATTCCATGGACAAGTTGGAGGTAGAGGAACAGGTAATTATCAATCTCAAATCCAATGCAATTTTTGTCATAAATTTGGTCATTTAAAGAAAGATTGCTACTCGAGATTGAAATATGAAAGAAATGAGACCAGTTTTTTACATGAAAGTTCTGAATCAAAGAATGAAGAATATGTCCTTATGTTTAATGAGCAAGAGGTCTCCACCAAGAATATTTGGTACATTGACAGTGGTTGCAGCCACCACATGACATGACACAAAAGCATTCTTATTAATCTGGATGAATTTGTCCAGCGAGAGGTAAAAACTGGCGATAATAAACGGCACCTGGTACAAGGATGTGATGATGTTCCAATCCAAACCAAGTGAGGCCAGAATTTTGTTAGTGATGTCTACTATGTTCCAGGGCTGAAGCACAATCTTTTAAGCGTGGGACAATTATTAAATAAGGGACATACTGTGATTTTCAATGGTGAGCAGTGTGAAATAAGATATAAGAATAATTCTCTTATTGCGAGAATCAAAATGACGCCAAATAAGATGTTTCCTCTAAAGATAAATGAGACATCACTCAATTATTTCTCTAGTATTGTGGAGGACAAATCATGGCTGTGGCATCTAAGATACAATCATCTAAGATTCAGCACACTCTCAAAAATCTGTCAGGAGCATATGGTGAGAGGCATTCCATACATCAATAAACAAGATCAAATCTGTGAAGGATGTGTATTTGGAAGACACAAACGTGATTCTTTTCCAAGTGGAATGGAAAAAGGGCATCTCAACCTTTAGAGTTGGTGCACTCAGATTTATGTGGTCCAATGCGAGAAAATTCCCTTGGAGGTAAAAAATACTTTCTCATATTTATTGATGATTGCACTAGGAAAATATGGATATATTTTTCAAAACAGAAATCTGAAGCTTTTGGTGTGTTCAAGAATTTCAAAGCTCTCGTTGAAAAACAAAGTGGACTTGATCTAAAGGCCTTACGTTCTGACCAAGGCGGTGAATACATGAGTGGATAATTTGAAGCCTTTTTGAAAGAGAATGGCATTAAACATCAGTTGACAGTAAGTTTTAGCCCCCAACAAAATGTGGTGGCAGAAAGAAAAAATAGAATTATTGTGGAACTTGTGCGCAGCATGCTCAAGACAAAAAGGCTACCTCATCCTTTCTGGGCTGAAGCTGCATCATCAGCATGCTATGTCTTAAACCGTGCTTCTTCTAAAGATGTATAAGGAAAAACCCCAGAAGAGGCATGGAGTGGTCACAAACCTGGTGTATCTCATTTAAGAATTTTTGGAAGCCTGTGTTATTCTCATATACCGAAGGAGAAGCGTGGAAAGCTTGATGTAAATCTGAAAGGTGCATTTTTGTTGGCTACAGCGAGAATCCAAAGGCATATACAGGTCCATGTGAATGAGTTGCAAATGTGGACTTATAGAATTCACAGTTTTGTTCTTGTGGCTTGATCTCTTCATTTTTCCTTTTGACAAGTCTCATAGACTTCATTCAGAGGAAACTCCAAACTTGACATATCTCTCACTAATTTCTTTTTCAACATGGTATTGATTGCCTTGTAATTCAAGTGAGAGCTTTTTATGCCATAGCTTTCTATGCTCAACAGATTCCTTGGTATAAAAGCAACATATTACATCCCTTTTTTGCTCCTTTCAAAGCAATTTCACCAGTCTTTTTGCTGATTATTGAACAATCTCCTTTGTCAAATGAAACATTGAATCCTTTATCTGTGAATTGACTGACACTCAGGAGATTCACTTCTAAACCAGCCACCCGTGATAAATCTTCAATGACAATATTTCTAGAAACTAAATTGCCATATCTCATTGTGAATCATTTGATGTTGTCTCCAAAAGTCACTAAAAGGCCAACCATCTCCTTAAACTGTGATAGTAGGGCCTTATCACATGTCATATGTCTTGAGCATCCACCATCTATGATCTATATGACTCTCTTTATTTTTCCTTGCACACAATGAGGATTAAGTGTCTTTAGCTACCCAAGCAATGTTAGATACTTTCTTCTTATTAACAAATTTTGTAGAAGTAGAATTTGATGATTCAGAAAGAACACTGTTCATTGATTGATTTGCATATTGCTTTTTAGTTGCAAACCCAATGTTAACTTCTTTGAGCTCTACTCTCAGCTTGTGGCAACTTGTCATCACTTTTATGTTGCAAGGAATGCAATCAAACTTGTCACAAAATGAGTAGGGATCTTTAGCCTCTGCTTTATTATACTTGGATGCTCCCACTCCTGGCTTACTAACAACCTTTTTACAAAGGTCAGTTATATGATTCACAGAGCCACATTATTGACATTATTTCTGGGAGCATCTGTAACAAATACAAAGTTATTGCTTTTGTTCACTCCTATTTTCCCACTCATGTTCCTCATTTTCATTCTTGCATTCTCAGTTTTAATTTCCTTGACAAGTGTCTTAGAACCTTGATTGACCATGGGCTTCTTTTCTGTTTTAGAAGTTGGAGTTATTTCTGTGCATTTCTTTTCATTGTCCTCATCTACAAGCTCCTGCTTGATAACCATCTCAACTTCACTGAAATTGACTTCACATGCTTTGAACAAAGGTGCATCAACTTTCCTCAGCATAATTGGGACATCTTCATTTGCAATTATGTTGCCTCTATCACCTTCAATTTTCTTGTTGTTTTTTAGAGCATCATAGTCAAGGCCAATGGCTATATTAGCACATGGCTTGTTTTTCTCATGATACTGATCAACAAACTGAGAAGCATTCCTGAAAGACTTCAACTTCACTTCATTCTTCTCTATCTTTTCCCTCAATACAACACCTATTTCACTAGCACACTTCAGCTTATTCTTCAAATATTCATTTTCCTGTTTGACAGTTTCAAGCTCAACAAGCTGCAGTTTTAAATTTTTCTTCTCAATCTCAAGCTTCTCATTAGCTTTTGACAGCCTACTTACCTCCTCGGTAGCTGCCACCATGCTAGTATGGATGTGGAACATTTCTATGCTCATCTTTTCAACAGTCTCTTTATATTGATTTGTATTTAAATCAATAGTAGTAAGAGTTGGTACCTCTATTTCTGATGAGGATGACTCTCCTTACTCAATGGCCATGAGTGCACAATTTCCAAACTCCTCATTTTCAACATCATCATCAGTATCATCCCAACTCTTTCCTTCTGCAATGTAAGCTTTACCTTGTTGCTTCTTCAAGAGAGCTTCATACTTTGCCTCCAACTCCAGATAGACTTTATATTTCTTCACTTTCGTAGGCTTCCTGTATTCAGTAGCAAAATGGCCCAATTCATCACATTTAAGCACCTTATTTTTGATCTGTCAACAGTTCCAATCTTGTAGCCACTTTTTCCACCAGGAGTGTACTGTCCCTTTCCTTTCCAGCTGGTGTCCTTGTTAGATATATGTCTTTTACTCTTAAAAAACTTTATCTTTTTCACTCTAATATTAGAGAATTTCTTGGCCAGATAAGCCATGGATTGATCTAAGTAATCCAGTTCATCAATTGTATAGAACTCATCTTCTTCAAGTTCCAAAATAACTTGCTTCATTGGTTCCTTGTTCTTTTGCTCAATACTTGAGACAGATAGAGCCTGGATCTCTAGTTTATCATTAGATGACTTGTTGTCATTTACAACTAGTGCACTTGTTCCATAAACAATGTGCCCTTGACTAGTTATTAAGGATTTTCTTTGAATTATTTCCAGTTCATATGTTTTTAAAATCCCATATAAAAACCTTCAGTGTTATCCTGCTCAAGTCTCTTCCTTCTCTTATAGATGATATTTTATGTTCAAGATGGTCAGGAAGGGTGCGAAAAAATGTCAAGTTAATATCCTCAGCTTCATAGCACTTGTCATGAAGTTGTAAGTCATTAATCAGCTTCTTGAATCTTTCAAACACATCATTAATACTCTCATTTGGTTTTACTATAAAACCCTCATACTGAGACAATAATATTCTCCTTTGATTTGACCTAACATCCTCTATACCTTCACACAGTATCTCAATCTTCTCCTAAATTTGCATGACTGTGTTATAGTTGACAATATTATTGTACATAACATTGTCAAGTGACTCTATCAGAATTAATTATAGGCCACTGTCAAGAGAGACTTTTTTTTCAATTTCTGTGTATTTTGAAGGATCTTTAGGCCCATCGTAACTGGGATGACCATGTCTTCATCTGTATATTCTTCAATCCTTTCTATAGAAGTAAAAGGTCCATTCTTCAGAATCTAGATGTACAAAGGGTTGGCCATCCTTAGAAAAAGCATCATCTTTTTCTTCCATAATGTGTAGTTGATTTTATCAAAGGCTGGTATCTTTGTACTGCTTATCTTTTGTGTATTCATTCTTCCAAGATCTTGATTTGTTTACTTTTAGATTTTTCTTTGATACCACTTGTTAGATATTGTGTGCAACACAGGGGGGTGAATGTGTTTTCTTTATTATTAGTCTTTTTAAAATTGATTTGGAAAGGTGGGGAACAAAGCAGTTTGATTGTAGAGATACTATATTTAGCAGAATATAAAGAACGTGCACAACAAACACAATATTTCAAAATTCACTTAATTTGTATTAAAATTAAAAATGTCTTGCTACAATTTCTGGGTTCTTAAGAATATAAGAACTCGACTTCTTCCTTGAGAGAGTACAAGAAAATTTTGATCTATTTATTTTTTCAAAAAAACAAAGGACCAGTGTTTACTTTATAGATTAGTAAACACGGGTTTACACATCATGCAATAAGATGTACTAAACCCTACTTTAAGTTATCTTTAAAGCTTTCCATTTCTGGCTTAGTGAATCCTTGCAAATCTTTTATGTATGTGACCTTCCTTTGTCAATTAATCTTGGCCCTTGATCTTGCACTCTTCAATCTACTTTTGTAGACTTTTTAATTCAAGTGATTAGATCGTTTGTTGATTGATAATCTTGAATCTTTAACTTGTCCGTATTTTGTACTTGAACTTCATACTGAGATCTCCAATTTGTTTTATAGAGAACTGACATCTCGATAAGTATAATGGTTTATCGAGATCTCTGAGTTTTCTATAAGTGTCTTTGACTTGTCGAGGTCTCTAAGTTCTCTATAAGTGAACTTGGCTTGTCAAGGTCTCCAAATCTCTGCATGTAGAAATGACTTATAGAAATCTCTGAGATCTCTTTACGTATTTTGACTTGTCAAAATCTCTAAGATCACTAATGAGAAATTGACTTATCGATATCTCCGATATTCATATCTTTATTTTGACTTGTCAATATCTCTGAGTTCTCTATCTGTAGAAATGACTTGCCGATATCTCATAGATCTCTATATACATTTTGACTTGTATATATCTTTGAGATCTCTTATGATAATTTGACTTGTCGATATCTCCAATCTTCACATCTTCATTTTACTTGTTGATATTTCTGAGACTTCTCTATAAACCATTTTGGACTTCTTGATAAGTCATTCTGGAGTTCTCAAATGACTTCTCTATATGACTTGATCTGTGACTTGTAGATATCTTGACTTAAAATATTTTTCCTAAAACATATTTATTCAACTCCAAGCTTCTTCACCTTTTCTCTGAGGCATGATCTTGTTGATCTTCTTCCAGGGTTTATTCTTAGGCTTGAGACTGTTCACATAAAAAATACTCCATTCTGATCTTTAACATTTTTACAGACTCAAGTAATACAATACACAATGCAAATTTAGACTATCATACAACTTAATCTTAGGGTTATCAATTTGACATAGTCTTGTTATTGTATGGGCATGTCTTGCACAACACTAACATCTAAGGATTTTCTTGGTAAACTACATTGTGAAGTTGAATTATTAGACAAAGCAATAATGATAGAATTATCCAATAAGAACCAAGTTTCCTTAGAGCAAGTGTGTCTGAGGTGTGATATTGAGATAGGAGGACATCATTTTTATGCCAACTTAATACCTTTTAAGTTAGGAAAGTTTGATGTTAGCATAGGAATACATTGGTTATCATAAAATAACGCTCAGATCGATTGTAAAAATAGAAAAGTGAAAATTCAAACATTGTATAAAAAAAGGTGTTATATTGAGGAAACAAACAAAGTTTTTAACGATAGCTCAAGCGAAGAAGTTATTGCATCAGAATTGTGAAGCATATTTGGCCAATGTGATAGATTCTAGCAAGGAGGTTCCAACTTAAGAAGTGATTCTAGTAGTTAATGAGTTTCCAGATGTTTTTCCATATCATCTTCCAGGATTACCTCCTGATATGGAGATTGAGTTTGCTATTGATTTGGCACCAGTGACCGAACCAGTTTCCAAAGCATCATATCGTATGGGCCCTATTGAGATGAAAGAATTAGCAATTCAGTTGCAAGATCTTTTAGATAAAGGAGTTATAAGACCAAGTATATCACCATGGGGCGCACCAGTGTTTGTCAAGAAAAATGATGGAAGTTTGCGACTGTGTATCGACTATCAAGAATTCAATAAGCTGACTATTGAGAATAAGTATCAGTTACCAAGAATGATGATTTGTTTGACTAACTGAAGGGTGTTGTATGGTTTTCCAAGATTGACTTAAGATCTGGATATCATCAACTGAAGATCAAGTCAGAAAATATTCCAAAGACAACATTCAAAACTAGATCTGGATATTATATGTTTTTAGTAATGGATTTTGGATTAACAAATGCACCAGCAGCTTTTATGGATTTGATAAATCAAGGATTCAAGAAGTATTTGGAAAAATTTGTGGATGTATTCATAGATGACATTTTGGTCTAATCAAAGTCGGAAGAAGAGCATGTTGAACATCTAAGGATAGTTTTGGAGATACTGCGATGAAAAAATTGTACGCAAAGTTTTTAAAGTGTGAGTTTTGGTTACGACAAGTACAATTTCTTGCACACGTTATTAGTAATGAAGGAGTGAAGGTAGATCTATCAAATATTGAAGCTATAATTAATTGGGAGATACCAAAAATACCAACAGAAGTAAGAAGCTTTATGGGATTAGTAGGTTACTATAGAAGGTTTTTACAAGATTTTGCAAGAATAGCTACCCTATTGACAAAGCTCACCAGAAAGAATCAAAAATTTGAATCGACAGAGAAGTGCGAGGAGAGTTTCCAGGAATTAAATAAAAGATTAGTATCAGCTCCAGTACTAGTCTTACCAGATGATCAAGGAAACTTTGTAATTTATAGTGTCACTTCACACAAAGGTTTAGGATGTGTTTTGATGTAACATGACAAAGTGATAGCCTATGCTTCAAGGAAACTAAAAATACATGAATAGATTTATCCAACCCGTGATCTGGAACTGGAAACTATAGTGTTAGCATTTAAGATTTCGAGGCATTATCTTTACGGAGAAAAGTGTGAAATCTACACGGACCACAAGAGTTTGAAGTATATCTTTACCCAAAAGGAACTGAATATGAGGCAAAGAAGATGGTTTGAATTAATCAAGGACTATGAATGTGCAATTAACTATCATCCAGGCAAAGCAAATGTGGTGACAGATGCTTTAAGTAGAAAAGAAAGGTTAAACATACTTCATTTGAGGAATTGATCAAGGAATTTGAGAAACTTGAAATAGAGGTCAGTATTTCAAGTATGTCTATAGATATGTTGTGTGATATATCTTTTCAAATAGAATTATTGGAGAAAATAAGAAGATGTCAGGAAGAAGTGATGTGTCATGAACAAGAGGAGTTAATAGGAGAAGAGATAGGGAGTCAAAGGGATGATAAAGGAATCCTAGGATTTTCTTCCAGAATATGGATACCTAATGTGGCTTAACTGAAAGAGGAAATTCTTCGAGATGCTCACAACTCCAAATACTCAATTCATCCGGGAAGTACGAAGATGTACAGAGACTTAAGAGAAAAATTTTGTTGGCCGAGTATAAAGAAAGAGATTGTTGAATGGGTGAGTAAGTGTTACACTTGCCAAAGAGTCAAATTAGAACATCCAAGGCCCAGTGGATTGATACTGCCATTAGATATTCCAGAATGGAAGTGGGAACATCTTGTAATGGACTTTGTAGTTGGATTACCAAGGGCCAAGGAAAATCATGATGATATTTTGGTTATTATTGACAGATTGACAAAGTTGGCATATTTTCTTCCTATTAACGAGAGATTCTCATTGGATAAATTGGTTCAGCTATACTTGAAGGAAATTGTGGTTTGATATGGAGTTCCGGTATCTATAGTTTCAGATAGAGATCCGCGATTTAATTCAAGGTTTTGGAAAAGTTTTCAAGATTATCTAGGAACGAAGTTGAATATGAGTACCGAATATCATCTAAAGACAGATGGCCAAAGTGGAAGGACAATTCAAACTATTAAGGACATGTTAAGGGTATGTTCTTTAGATTTTAAAGGAAGTTGGGATGAACATTTACCTTTGGTTGAATTTATTTATTTATTTTTATCGTAGATAACCCGCAACCACTACCCTTCGGGTGCACACTGGGTAAACCCTACGGGCCCACGCAATAGCCTGCAAACCACGTGAACCAAGGTAAACAGCATTTAAGCGACAGGCTCTGACTCAGGAGGTATAATCATAAATTCTCCTCCCGTGGGATTCGAACCTGTGACCAAAAGGATAGTTATCCTCTCTTTAACCAACTGAGCCAACCCTTGTGGGCCTTTGGTTGAATTCTCGTACCAATACGCCAATAATGGCTTTCTACAACATTCCAAAAAAGTTATAAGTGGCCGAATAAATATTGTAAAAGACTAAAAAAAATTAACGACAAAATTTTTTGATGCTAGTATTTTTGATGTTGCCTTAGGGTTCAAAGGCTACATTTTCTCATTTACGGCAACACCAGAAATTATGTTGTCAAAATCTATGATTCTGCAAAAAAAAATGGTCCCACACGACAGGGGGATTGTCACGTGGACTGCCATGAAGCTTGACACGTGGCTTTTTGACACATGAAAGGTGGGTCCCACTGACTTGGGGGGCCACTGACATGGGGGACCCACTGACATGTAGGACCCACTTACTATGGGGCCCACATGACACGTCATTATAGAACCCCCGTGATATATCATCATTATGGGGCCCACATGCCACATCATAGTGGAACAATTTTTTCAACATTTTTAAATTTTGTTCTTTTTTCCAAAACTTTAAAAGAGCAATGACAACACTTTTTGTTATCAAAAAATTGGACAATTTTTATATTTGCTACCAAAAACAAACAAATCAATACAACTAAATGTTTTTTCATTTTCTCCGGAAATTTAATAATATTACATGATAATCAAACTAACCAAATATAAGAGTATCTCCTAACATAATACCAAAAATCCAATTACTAGACACATAATATTTTTTTTAGGATGATTAATGCCTATGGAATATTATATAAAAATATTCATCAATCAATCCTAGTAGCAGCAGGAACAGCAGCACTCCCCCAAAAAACAGCAGCAACAAAGAGCAGCGAAACTACAAAGCATAAATGGGACAAAAATGGATCAGAGACATGACTTTAGGTAGAAATGTGGATAAAAACATATCAGATTTTGCATTTAGAAAACATACTGTAAGATAAGTAGTAGGGCAAACCTTACAAATGTCTCAACTGAACAATGACATGTAATGATAACAAACTTACAAATACAGTCAAAATTATTTTATAATACCAAACCTTTAAATTATAATAATAAATTTATGATTACTCAGATAATTTAAAATGTCCACCTATTTGTTGCATGGCTTTTAACATCGATGTCCTTAGAGTTTGTAAAGGACTTGTATAAAAATAGTAGGGGAGTGGGAAAAGTTAGTGGCATTTTCAATAGTTACCCAAGGAAGAAAAAAGATAAAGAAAAAAGTTACTAACAGTAATAGTGTTATAATACTTGAACATTGGTCATGATTCATTGGAAATCATTTAGGTCGATAATAGCATCAACTTCCTTTAGATGACACTGCACTTCCATTCTCTCTCAAGTTAAGAATAAATATAAGTGGGTACATCAGCCTACAACCAAAGAATTATCACCAACATCAAATTTTATGCACATAAATAAAAGAACATTTAGTCTAAATTTATAATAACTAACCTAATCAACAAGGCAACCACTTTTCGATAATGAAAATCGGACTAAACTATAAAAAAATGGAAATCGGACCATGGATGTATTATTACACTAAGTCAATCAGTAAGGCAACAACACAATTTATTCCAAAACAAATTGGACAGTGGTTGATCTATAGTAGTGCCATTTTAAAAATTAAATTTCATAACCAGAATAAAAAATAAAAACAAGTCACTGAAGCTAGCAATGAACGAAAATCCTTACTTGGGAAGCCTCTTGATGCTAACCAAATGCAAGCTAAATTTATAAACCACCAAAATCAGCAAATCTGCAACCTGATGCTACATGTCGCCCTTCCAACTCTGACTGTGAAAGCTTTGGAGTGAGCATAACATCTACTTCACCACTGGGAAACAAAATCAGCTTACTAGTTAGGAAATGGACAGAGTACTAGGTAGGTTATGTGGATTGCATATTTTTTTACATAAATCTGAATTGTTCCAATCTCCACATAATGGGCCATTCGAAATAAACAAAAGAATTATTCATTTTATGACTACTAATAGAGTTCAGACTCTCTCTGTATCTCAACATAATCTAGATATACATAACATGCGCCAATAACAAGAATTAGTACATTTAAACTTTCTACATAGTTAGGAAATTAATCCACATATTTTTCCCTTATGCCTCATAATGATAAACAAAAAACAGCATAATTTAGAAACAAACCAGATTCTTTGACTCAGGGCCAAATGCATAAATAAAAGAATATCTATGCTCTTTAGTCGAAATTTGAATTCGATTGTAGCCTTAAGACAAATCAAGATCCAAAACATGTACCTCCTACCAAATGTCAATTGCACAAAACAAACATTTAAAACACTCAAACTGCATATAACTCTAAAGAAGAATTGATAGTTACATTTTAATTTCCTAAGCATTCCGTGATTCGATGAAGTATGAATTAGCAGTAAAACTCAACTGATAATCAGGATGAACAAAATGTAGATAAAATCCATTGTTAAACTCACAAGCTATGTATCTATCAATCTATATGTGTATCTAATTACTTACCTTTTCTATTCTATTTAACTGAATGTATATATACAGGTGAAAATCTAAGGCAGTCATTAGCTGTCATTTGTAGTAGTTAGTTATGCCAGGTGGCCTTCTATCTGTGTTGGTTATGATTAGGTACAATGCTGAGCTATGATAAGTAATATGGAGCTGCATTAGGGAGGATTAATCATAATATCCCCCCTCAAGTTGGGCATGGATGAAGAAAGAGCCAAAGACAGACCCAACTTGAATAACAAGTCTCGGAAATGTGGTGAAGGAAAAGTTTTAGTGAGGATGTCTGCAAGTTGGTGTTGAGTAGGGAGATAGGATAATTGCAGCAAACCTTCCATCACTTTGTCGCATGTAAAATGGCAATCGATTTCGATGTGCTTTGTGCGATCATAAAAAATAGGGTTTTTGGCAATGTAAAGGGAAGATTAGTTGTCGCAATGCAAAGTAACGGGTTTAAGATTAGTAACACCCATTTCTTCGAGTAGTCGAACAATCCAAGTAACCTCAAAAGCTGCAGAGGCCATTGCTCAATATTCAGCTTCGGAGGATGAACGAGAAACTGTACTCTGCTTCTTCGATTTCCAGGAAACAGGGGACTGCCCAAATAAAAGCAAATAACCAGTAATGGATTGTCTGGAGTCTGGACAAGAGGCCCAGTCAGAATCTGAAAATGCTTGAACGGTTAAAGAATCGGTAGCTTTAAGTAAAATGCCTTGTGCTGAGGTACAATGCACATAACGAAGAGTATGGTTTAATGCTTCAAGATGACTAGTTCGAGGATGTTGAAGAAATTGACTTAATGTCTGCACAGCAAATGAGAGATCAGGTCTGGTGTTGGTCAAATAATTCAGTTTGCCAACTAAAGATCGATAAAACTCAGCATCAGGTAGCAAATCACCAAGGGAATTACTGAGTTTGGAGTGAAGAGGTAAAGGTGTAGTTGCAGGCTTAGAAAAGTCGATGTCACAAAGAGCTAGGAGATCCTTTGCAAACTTTCGTTGACTAAGAACAATGCCTACTTCGATACCTAAGAAATAGTGTAAAAGGCCCAAGTCCTTGATACCAAACACTTGATTTAAATGTGATTTCAAATGATGAACATCAGAAGCAGCATTTCCTGTGACAATTATATCATCAACATACACAGCAACGATAGTAATAAGGTCACCTGTCTTTTTGATGAAGAGACTATAATCATTTTTGGATTGAACATACTCCATGGTAGTGAGTTCAATAAGCAATTTGGCAAACCATTCACGTGATGATTGCTTTAAGCCATATATAGATTTGATGAGGCGACAAACTTTATTCTCAGGATTGGGCATGCCTTCAGGAACCTGCATAAACACTTCCTCCTGTAAAGTGCCATGCAAAAAAGCATTATTCACGGCAAGTTGATATAGTGGCCAAGCTCTACTTGCTGCCAGCGCAATAAGACAGCGTAAAGAACTCATTTTAATCACAGGAGAGAAGGTCTCTTCATAATCAATACCATAATGTTGGTTATACCCTTTTGCAACTAATCGGGCTTTATACCTCTCAAGTGTACCATTAGCATGTAGTTTCACTTTATAAACCCATTTCGACCTAATGGCCTTTTTTCCAGGTGGTAAATCTACTAGCTGCCAAGTTTGATTATCTGTCAAGGCTTTAATTTCTTTTGACATGGCATCTACCCAAATTGGCTGAGTTGAAGCTTCTCTGTAGTTTTGTGGTTCTGTTATTGTGTTAACTTGTGTAGAAAATGCACGATGAGAAGATAAAGATCCATCATAAGTGACAAGATTACACCAATGTGTGGTTTACAACTTATCGATATGGCCAAGACTATAATGGTATGAAGAAAGATAACTTGGAGGTTGTCGATGTCTAGTGGAATGCCGGACAACTGGAGGTGTAGAAGGAGTATTGGTAGAATCAGTTGAAGAAAACTCTTCTGATTGTGAAACTTCAGATGTATGTTCATGAGGTTCATGTATTACATTATATGTATTATTCTCCTCATTGTCTAAAAAGGTTTGGTCAGGAGTAGTAACTAGTGGCAGAAAGAAAGTATTATGATAATGAGTGTTTGAATCAGAAGATAAAATGTGGTAAGGAAAATGATGTTCATAAAAAGTGACATCACGAGAAACAGATATTTGTTGAGTGGAAATGTCCAATATTTTATAGCCTTTTTGGGTTACAGGATAACCAATAAACACAGAAATAGAAGATCGAGGTGAAAAGTTACTCCGATCAACTTTGCTTGTGGATACAAAACATAAACAGCCAAAGACATGGAGATTGTCAAGAGAAGGTGGCTGCTTGTAGATTCGTTGGTATGGAGTGACATTTCCAATGCTAGTAAGAGGCATTCGATTGATTAGATAGGCTGCACATAAAACGCATTCTCCCCAGAATTTCTCGGGCAACTTAGACTGATGAAACAAAGCCCATGCAGTTTCCAATAAATGGCGATGTTTGCGTTCTACAACACCGTTTTGTTGTGGCATGTAGCTGCAACTGGTTTTGTGGACAATACCTTTACTTTTATAAAATTTGTGCAAATTCTTAGAAGCAAATTCTAAGGCATTATCAGATCGAACACATAAAACTTTGGTCAGAAATTGATTCTCTGCATAATGGATAAAATCAACTAAGACTTGAGAAACATCAGATTTATACTTGACCAAATGAATCCAAGTAAAACGACTATAGTCATCAACTATAGTGAGAAATTGGGTACAACCATTATGGTTCATAACTCGATAAGGACCCCAGAGGTCGATATGAAGCAACTCTAGTACAACAGCAGTTTTAATAGTACTACTAAGAAAGGGATTTCTAGTTTGTTTAGCCAGTGGACAAATTTGGCAAACAACTGTTTTCTTACATTCTTTGACATCACAGGTTGGGTGTAGAAATTTTATTTGATGAAATGGTAAATGTCCTGATCTCAAATGCCAGAGTTTAGCTTCTTCAACAGCAGCAGTAAAACAAGCTTTAGCATCAATTACCATCTTTGGAGAGTAAGCATACAGTCCATTTTGCAGATCACCAAGAAGCAGTGGAGGATCTTTCTGCAAAAGGTCCTGTAGTATACAATGATTATCAGTGAATACCAACTGAGAATTCATGTCATGGCATAGCTTGTGAACTGATATAAGTTTGTATTGAAAATCAGGAACATGTAAAACATGTTTCAATACTATTTTGTCATTTAATTTCACTGTTCCCTTATGAAGAACTCTAATTTTGCTACCATCAGGAATAGTAATAGTACTATTGCTGTCAATAATTGGTTCAAAATTCTCAAAACATTGTAAGTCAGGGCAAAAGTGGTCTGTGGCACCACTATCCAATATCCACTGTGATGTAAAATAAGACATTAGACAGAGATTACCTGCCAATAGAGCATGGCTAGATGAATTGTCATTAGAATCAGTCATGGTTTGTTTATTCAACAAATCCATAAGTTTCTGGTATTGCTCTGCAGAAATCTGATTGTTGTTAGTCCCTGCTGCATTAGGAGTCTGACTATCTGAAGAATTGAGAACCATAGCAGCCACTTTTCGATCTTTGTTTCCTTTGAAGTTAGGTGGGAAACCATGAATCTTGAAGCACCTTTCTAAGCTGTGACCAGCCATTTTGCAGTGTGTACAATAGTAGTTATTCTGGGGCTTCTTTTTGACAAAATTATTGATGTTTGGCCTGAATCCCTGAGTTTGAGAATAAGAATTTTGTCCCTGATAGTAAGGCTTTCTATCTGCAGTAAAGGCAAGATTATCAGTTATAGCACTTTGAGAAAATTCTTTATGATCCTCTTCTTGAGCCACAATTCTGTAGACTTGAGTTACATTGGGTATGGGAGTCATCATGAGGATGTTTGCTCTTACTGCTGAAAAACGATCATTGAGCTTCATTAAGAATTGTAACACTCTTTGAGTTTGCTGAGCATTGTGAATCCTTTCTGTCAAAGCACAAGTGCAATTAGATGTAGTACAAACACATGTAGGCAAAGGCTGGATATCATAAATACTATCCTATAGAGTTTTAATCCTTGTGTAAAATTCAAAAACACTCTGTTGACCTTGAGTTAACTCAGATAACTTCTGTTCAAGAGAGTAAATTTGAGTTATAGAAGCAAAGCCGAAATGATCTTCAAGATCTTTCCATAACTCTCTTGCAGATTTCAAGAACAACACACTGCGTGCTATAGTCTCATCCAGATTGAATAGAATCCATGAAATTACCAAATCATTGCACCTTTCCCATGCTTTGTACTCGGTTGTTCCAGTTGCAGGTCTAACCACGGTTCCGTTCACAAACATCAGCTTATTTTTAGCAGATAACGCAAGCATCATGCTTCATTTCCAGTTGTTATATCCAGTTCCATTGAACTTGATAGAAACTAATTGGTTCAAACTAGCTTCGGAAGGGTGAATATAGTAGATACTAGATGAATCGACATTAAAACTAGCATTCGTTTGATCATTATTTTGCAAATTGCTTTGAGTCGCCATAGAAACAGAATTAGAATAACAGATTTCGATATTTGAGAAATGAATCAAAAAAATGATATCGATATAATCATATTTCTGGACTAAGTGTTTAGATGATGATGATTTCGATTATGATCTTAGAGTAATCAACAATTAAGGAGTATTGCAAAGCAATCTGAGAAAATATTGAAAACAAACAAATAATCGTCTCTTAGAGATCGATTCAGATTAGTAGCTAAAGATCGGGAATGAACACCTGAGTTTAGATTGATGATGCGGAAACGATTAGCGATCAATTGACGATGATGATGATGATGAAATGAAGGTGATGAACACTCGAGACCTCGATCTGCAGATTCGAAGCTTGACTGGCTCTGATACCATGTGATTCGATGAAGTATGAATTAGCAGTAAAACTCAACTGATAATTAGGATGAACAAAATGAAGATAAAATCCATTGTTAAACTTACAAGCTATGTATCTATCAATCTATATGTGTATCTAATTACTTACCTTTTCTATTCTATTTAACTGAATATATATATACAGGTGAAAATCTAAGGCAGTCATTAGTTGTCATTCGCAGTAGTTAGTTATGCCAGGTGGCCTTCTATCTGTGTTGGTTATGATTAGGTACAATGCTGAGCTATGATAAGTAATATGGAGCTGCATTAGGGATGATTAATCTTAATATCCCCCCTCTAGTTGGGCATGGATGAAGAAAGAGCCAAAGACAGACCCAACTTGAATAACAAGTCTCGGAAATGTGGTGAAGGAAGAGTTTTAGTGAGGATGTCTGCAAGTTGGTGTTGAGTAGGGAGATAGGATAATTACAGCAAACCTTCCATCACTTTGTCGCATGTAAAATGGCAATCGATTTCGATGTGCTTTGTGCGATCATGAAAAATAGGGTTTTTGGCATTGTAAAGGGAAGATTGGTTGTCGCAATGCAAAGTAACGGGTTTAAGATTAGTAACACCCATTTCTTCGAGTAGTCGAACAATCCAAGTAACCTCAAAAGCTGCAGAGGCCATTGCTCGATATTCAGCTTCGGAGGATGAACGAGAAACTGTACTCTGCTTCTTCGATTTCCAGGAAACAGGGGACTGCCCAAATAAAAGCAAATAACCAGTAATGGATTGTCTGGAGTCTGGACAAGAGGCCCAGTCAGAATCTGAAAATGCTTGAACGGTTAAAGAATCGGTAGCTTTAAGTAAAATGCCTTGTGCTGAGGTACAATGCACATAACGAAGAGTATGGTTTAATGGTTCAAGATGACTAGTTCGAGGATATTGAAGAAATTGACTTAATGTCTGCACAGCAAATGAGAGATCAGGTCTGGTGTTGGTCAAATAATTCAGTTTGCCAACTAGAGATCGATAAAACTCAGCATCAGGTAGCAAATCACTAAGGGAATTACTGAGTTTGGAGTGAAGAGGTAAAGGTGTAGTTGCAGGCTTAGAAAAGTCGATGTCACAAAGAGCTAGGAGATCCTTTGCAAACTTTCGTTGACTAAGAACAATGCCATCCGGAACATACCCTACTTCGATACCTAAGAAATAGTGTAAAAGGCCCAAGCCCTTGATACCAAACACTTGAATTAAATGTGATTTCAAATGATGAACATCAGAAGTAGCATTTCCTGTGACAATTATATCATCAACATACACAGCAACGATAGTAATAAGGTCACATGTCTTTTTGATGAAGAGACTATAATCATTTTTGGATTGAACATACTCGATGGTAGTGAGTTCAATAAGCAATTTGGCAAACCATTCACGTGATGATTGCTTTAAGCCATATATAGATTTGATGAGGCAACAAACTTTATTCTCAGGATTGGGCATGCCTTCAGGAACCTGCATAAACACTTCCTCCTGTAAAGTGCCATGCAAAAAAGCATTATTCACGGCAAGTTGATATAGTGGCCAAGCTCTACTTGCTGCCAGCGCAATAAGACAGCGTAAAGAACTCATTTTAATCACAGGAGAGAAGGTCTCTTCATAATCAATACCATAATGTTGGTTATACCCTTTTGCAACTAATCGGGCTTTATACCTCTCAAGTGTACCATTAGCATGTAGTTTCACTTTGTAAACCCATTTCGACCCAATGGCCTTTTTTCCAGGTGGTAAATCTACTAGCTGCCAAGTTTGATTATCTGTCAAGGCTTTAATTTCTTTTGACATGGCATCTACCCAAATTGGCTGAGTTGAAGCTTCTCTGTAGTTTTGTGGTTCTGTTATTGTGTTAACTTGTGCAGAAAATGCACGATGAGAAGATAAAGATCCATCATAAGTGACAAGATTACACCAATGTGTGGTCTGCAACTTATCGATATGGCCAAGACTACAATGGTATGAAGAAAGATAACTTGGAGGTTGTCGATGTCTAGTGGAATGCCGGACAACTGGAGGTGTAGAAGGAGTATTGGTAGAATCAGTTGAAGAAAACTCTTCTGATTGTGAAACTTCAGATGTATGTTCATGAGGTTCATGTATTACATTATATGTATTATTCTCCTCATTGTCTAAAAAGGTTTGGTCAGGAGTAGTAACTAGTGGCAGAAAGAAAGTATTATGATAATGAGTGTTTGAATCAGAAGATAAAATGTGGTAAGGAAAATGATGTTCATAAAAAGTGACATCACGAGAAACAGATATTTGTTGAGTGGAAATGTCCAATATTTTATAGCCTTTTTGGGTTGCAGGATAACCAATAAACACAGAAATAGAAGATCGAGGTGAAAACTTACTCCGATCAACTTTGCTTGTGGATACAAAACATAAACAGCCAAAGACACGGAGATTGTCAAGAGAAGGTGGCTGCTTGTAGATTCGTTGGTATGGAGTGACATTTCCAATGCTAGTAAGAGGTATTCGATTGATTAGATAGGCTGCACATAAAATGCATTCTCCCCAGAATTTCTCTGGCAACTTAGACTGATGAAACAAAGCCCATGCAGTTTCCAATAAATGGCGATGTTTGCGTTCTACAACACCGTTTTGTTGTGGCATGTAGCTGCAACTGGTTTTGTGGACAATACCTTTACTTTTATAAAATTTGTGCAAATTCTTAGAAGCAAATTCTAAGGCATTATCAGATCGAACACATAAAACTTTGGTCTGAAATTGATTCTCTGCATAATGGATAAAATCAACTAAGACTTGAGAAACATCAGATTTATACTTGACCAAATGAATCCAATTAAAACGACTATAGTCATCAACTATAATGAGAAATTGGGTACAACAATTATGGTTCATAACTCGATAAGGACCCCAGAGGTCGATATGAAGCAACTCTAGTACAACAGCAGTTTTAATAGTACTACTAAGAAAGGGATTTCTAGTTTGTTTAGCCAGTGGACAAATTTGGCAAACAACTGTTTTCTTACATTCTTTGACATCACAGGTTGGGTGTAGAAATTTTATTTGATGAAATGGTAAATGTCCTGATCTCAAATGCCAGAGTTTAGCTTCTTCAACAGCAGCAGTAAAACAAGCTTTAGCATCAATTACCATCTTTGGAGAGTAAGCATACAGTCCATTTTGCAGATCACCAAGAAGCAGTGGCGGATCTTTCTGCAAAAGGTCCTGTAGTATACAATGATTATCAGTGAATACCAACTGAGAATTCATGTCATGGCATAGCTTGTGAACTGATATAAGTTTGTATTGAAAATCAGGAACATGTAAAACATGTTTCAATACTATTTTGTCATTTAATTTCACTGTTCCCTTATGAAGAACTCTAATTTTGCTACCATCAGGAATAGTAATAGTACTATTGCTGTCAATAATTGGTTTAAAATTCTCAAAACATTGTAAGTCAGGGCAAAAGTGGTCTGTGGCACCACTATCCAATATCCACTGTGATGTAGAATAAGACATTAGACAGAGATTACCTGCCAATAGAGCATGGCTAGATGAATTGTCATTAGAATCAGTCATGGTTTGTTTATTTAACAAGTCCATAAGTTTCTGGTATTGCTCTGCAGAAATCTGATTATTGTTAGTCCCTGCTGCATTAGGAGTCTGACTATCTGAAGAATTGAGAACCATAGCAGCCACTTTTCGATCTTTGTTTCCTTTGAAGTTAGGTGGGAAACCATGAATCTTGAAGCACCTTTCTAAGCTGTGACCAGCCATTTTGCAGTGTGTACAATAGTAGTTATTCTGGGGCTTCTTTTTGACAAAATTATTGATGTTTGGCCTGAATCCCTGAGTTTGAGAATAAGAATTTTGTCCCTGATAGTAAGGCTTTCTATCTGCAGTAAAGGCAAGATTATCAGTTATAGCACTTTGAGAAAATTCTTTATGATCCTCTTCTTGAGCCACAATTCTGTAGACTTGAGTTACATTGGGTATGGGAGTCATCATGAGGATGTTTGCTCTTACTGCTGAAAAACGATCATTGAGCTTCATTAAGAATTGTAACACTCTTTGAGTTTGCTGAGCATTGTGAATCCTTTCTGTCAAAGCACAAGTGCAATTAGATGTAGTACAAACACATGTAGGCAAAGGATGGATATCATAAATACTATCCTATAGAGTTCTAATCCTTGTGTAAAATTCAGAAACACTCTGTTGACCTTGAGTTAACTAAGATAACTTCTGTTCAAGAGAGTAAATTTGAGTTATAGAAGCAAAGCCGAAATGATCTTCAAGATCTTTCCATAACTCTCTTGCAGATTTCAAGAATAACACACTGCGTGCTATAGTCTCATCCAGATTGAATAGAATCCATGAAATTACCAAATCGTTGCACCTTTCCCATGCTTTGTACTCGGCTGTTCCAGTTGCAGGTCTAACCACGGTTCCGTTCACAAACATCAGCTTATTTTTAGCAGATAACGCAAGCATCATGCTTCATTTCCAGTTGTTATATCCAGTTCCATTGAACTTGATAGAAACTAATTGGTTCAAACTAGCTTCGGAAGGGTGAATATAGTAGATACTAGATGAATCGACATTAAAACTAGCATTCGTTTGATCATTATTTTGCGAATTGCTTTGAGTCGCCATAGAAACAAAATTAGAATAACAGATTTCGATATTTGAGAAATGAATCAAAAAAATGATATCGATATAATCATATTTCTGGACTAAGTGTTTAGATGATGATGATTTCGATTATGATCTTAGAGTAATCAACAATTAAGGAGTATTGCAAAGCAATCTGAGAAAATATTGAAAACAAACAAATAATCCTCTCTTAGAGATCGATTCAGATTAGTAGCTAAAGATCGGGAATGAACACCTGAGTTTAGATTGATGATGCGGAAACGATTAGCGATCAATTGACGATGATGATGATGATGAAATGAAGGTGATGAACACTCGAGACCTCGATCTGCAGATTCGAAGCTTGACTGGCTCTGATACCATGTGATTCGATGAAGTATGAATTAGCAGTAAAACTCACCTGATAATTAGGATGAACAAAATGAAGATAAAATCCATTGTTAAACTTACAAGCTATGTATCTATCAATCTATATGTGTATCTAATTACATATCTTTTCTATTCTATTTAACTGAATGTATATATACAGGTGAAAATCTAAGGCAGTCATTAGTTGTCATTTGCAGTAGTTAGTTATGCCAGGTGGCCTTCTATCTGTGTTGGTTATGATTAGGTACAATGCTGAGCTATGATAAGTAATATGGAGCTGCATTAGGGAGGATTAATCTTAATATCCCCCCTCAAGTTGGGCATGGATGAAGAAAGAACCAAAGACAGACCCAACTTGAATAACAAGTCTCGGAAATGTGGTGAAGGAAGAGTTTTAGTGAGGATGTCTGCAAGTTGGTGTTGAGTAGGGAGATAGGATAATTGCAGCAAACCTTCCATCACTTTGTCGCGTGTAAAATGGCAATCGATTTCGATGTGCTTTGTGCGATCATGAAAAATAGGGTTTTTGGCAATGTAAAGGGAAGATTGGTTGTCGCAATGCAAAGTAACGGGTTTAAGATTAGTAACACCCATTTCTTCGAGTAGTCGAACAATCCAAGTAACCTCAAAAGCTGCAGAGGCCATTGCTCGATATTCAGCTTCGGAGGATGAACGAGAAACTGTACTCTGCTTCTTCGATTTCCAGGAAATAGGGGACTGCCCAAATAAAAGCAAATAACCAGTAATGGATTGTCTGGAGTCTGGACAAGAGGCCCAGTCAGAATCTGAAAATGCTTGAACGGTTAAAGAATCGGTAGCTTTAAGTAAAATGCCTTGTGCTGAGGTACAATGCACATAACGAAGAGTATGGTTTAATGCTTCAAGATGACTAGTTCGAGGATGTTGAAGAAATTGACTTAATGTCTGCACAGCAAATGAGAGATCAGGTCTGGTGTTGGTCAAATAATTCAGTTTGCCAACTAGAGATCGATAAAACTCAGCATCAGGTAGCAAATCACCAAAGGAATTACTGAGTTTGGAGTGAAGAGGTAAAGGTGTAGTTGCAGGCTTAGAAAAGTCGATGTCACAAAGAGCTAGGAGATCCTTTGCAAACTTTCGTTGACTAAGAACAATGCCATCCGGAACATACCCTACTTCGATACCTAAGAAATAGTGTAAAAGGCCCAAGTCCTTGATACCAAACACTTGATTTAAATGTGATTTCAAATGATGAACATCAGAAGCAGCATTTCCTGTGACAATTATATCATCAACATACACAGCAACGATAGTAATAAGGTCACCTGTCTTTTTGATGAAGAGACTATAATCATTTTTGGATTGAACATACTCCATGGTAGTGAGTTCAATAAGCAATTTGGCAAACCATTCACGTGATGATTGCTTTAAGCCATATATAGATTTGATGAGGCGACAAACTTTATTCTCAGGATTGGGCATGCCTTCAGGAACCTGCATAAACACTTCCTCCTGTAAAGTGCCATGCAAAAAAGCATTATTCACGGCAAGTTGATATAGTGGCCAAGCTCTACTTGCTGCCAGCGCAATAAGACAGCGTAAAGAACTCATTTTAATCACAGGAGAGAAGGTCTCTTCATAATCAATATAATAATCATTTTAATCAGAGTTCCATGGCCACGGTTTCGATTCCTCAAACACTACATCTCTGCTAACGTGTATCGTTTCCGTATCTGGATCATATAATCTGAAGGCTTTTGTACCAGGTTGTTTGCCTAAGTACACCATACTTTTACTCCTGTCATAAAGTTTTGAAACATGGCCCTTTAAGATCTTTGCGTGTGCTGTGCAACCAAATACACGAATGTGACCTACATGAGGCTTTTCTCCAGACCATGCCTCATGGGGTGTAACTCCTGAAAGTGCTCGTGTTGGTATCCTGTTGAGAAGGTATGTAGAAAGACGTAATCGCACTATTGTTGAAATGGCATCGCCCAAGTAGTGTAATTACCTTTTGTCAACATAGAGTAATTCAGTGTAACTATTCCTTCTTTGCCTTTATCAGTCGCCATTCTTGGCATATACTTTGGCATCCACAGATTGACCAGGCTCTGATACTAGATTATTAGAGCTACTTCTACAGATGTGAGTATGAATAACAAGAAACCGAGAAACACAAAGGTTTATGCACGTTCAACTACTGTTGTATTTTATTGATATGAGAGACTATTAAATATATAGGAAAATTGGCAAATCACGTCTGGTGTGATGCCTACAAAATAGGAAATCAAATCACAAAAGTCCTATAGATATTCAACTACTATTTGATTCTCCTGCAATCACTCCATAACTAAGAATAATCAGACACCCTCGCCAAGCAACAATTAAAGGCAATCAGATATCTACAGGAAGGAAAGTGAATAAGTTTAGATTAACCATCCCAACACTGGGTGCCATGCTTCATGCTTAATCGATAGTAATCACCCAATGCAAGCTGCTATATATGTGGGTATATAGTAGCTAGTGATAGTAGTTTAGGGTGACATATCTTCCATCACCATCACATACATACATGAGTAACATGACAACCTTTATCATCCAGATTAATCCATAATATTTTGAGTGGAATCTTATTATACGTGTTCTCCATGTATTTGTACACACTCTGTAGGTCTTTGTTAAGTTCTCTACACTTTTATTATATACATTTAAGGACGTGTATCACTTTCATCTGTCACACATGAATTTAAATGGGTTCTAGTACTGCTTATCATTTTACTCTATACCTAGCTCTCATATATTCATGATAAGAGGGTTCTCACAGGTAGGCTGGGTAGCTAATATGACATTAAAGTTAACGAATCTTTTCTTTTCCTAATGGAGAAACCCTCACATTTCCAAGAGTCTGATTAAAAACCTTGCAGTCTTAATATGGTCACCTCTCACTTGCTCGTCTTACTCATTTACGTATATAGGCTTTGTAAAACCCATCTACGAAGACAAACAATGCGAGGAAAATTAGCTTTTCGATTAGTGGACAGTGTAGCCTTAATAGTCTCTTGGGTAGCTTATTTTTCCACCTTGTGGATCTTTCTTGTCAACTCTGAATGTATTTGCATCATTCCCATACACTTGTGCTGACTCTGAGCATAAGTTCTGCTTTTAGCTTGATAGGTTGAATCAGCTTAACGACTCTATAAAAATACTAAATAGTATTTTATTAACATGTCTTAGATTCTATTATTGTATATATATGTAATTAATGGGGTTTTAATGTATATATTATATTGACAACATTATTTGTAATTTTGGATGACCCAAAAAAATACCATCCTATGGGTAACCCAAAAATTTGGATCGGAGAAAATATTTGGATTTAAATTTGTATATTATAATATGAGACCCAACCCTACCATTTATCTTCCATTTATCTTTGGTTTATTATATGCAACAAAAACAAAAAACCTTTAGAATTAGAGAAGGTTCAATGCACATAAACCTAGTAAATTCAAATTTATTATATAATTTAATAAACAATAAGTTTTGTCATAGGTAGCTAAGGTATGTCACATGTACCTTTTTATGTAGTAATATGATTTGAGGATAATTGTATTATTACATTTGTGCACGAATTTGCATAAATTACACAACTAGTGCGATATTTAATTTTTTATCCACCTTTAAAATTATTAGTTTTGTAAATAAAATTATTTTTTTAAATATTAGAATTCACAAAAATAAATAAGAAATAATATTTTTGATTCTATAGAATTCTGATATGCTTGTAAAAAGCAAACATTAAATTCTAAAATATATATTGAAAGACTTATTAAATCAATAAGTTATCAATGTAATAATAGTTGGTTACATGTTGATACTACTTTAAGATCTTATAGATTTTAAATAAGATATAAAATGACAAAGCAATTAATTATTTTTTTTCTTTAATGGGCTAAAAGAAGTCCTTATTTATTTCTTACACCTAGTATTGAGACTTTAAAATATTAAAACAAACCTGTAAGTAACAACAGAGAAAAAAAGAAAAAAGAGTTTACAATAGAGATAAGAAATAAAAAAGAGTTTATAATTGTGATAGAGAGAGAAGAAAGAGTTTATCCACCAGGTACATTGTCATCATCCATCCTATAGATCTATACATAACTTGTATAAGATTTAATTTTTTTTCTTTCATCTCCTTCTATTTTAAATCCAAAATTATCTAGCAATCTTTTGTTTTTTGATTATGGTTTAGATTGTGTAAGTATTAGAATTTGACTATAATTATTTGGTGAGCTAATGGTGGGGAGAGGAGAACAAAACCCATCTTGTCACAAGTTGATGTTGAAGCTTTTGAGTGACTCATATAAAGGCCAGTCAATTAAACTTCTTAAAATTTTATATCTAATATAAATCATTTCCCCTAATAAGATAATCGCCGGTTTAATTAAGAATTTCTTAAGATTTCACATCTAATATGAAGCATTTCCGTGGAGATTTTTTTAAAATTAGTTGGAAAATTGACAGAAAAATAGAGTGAATAATCACTGTGTCTTAACACCTTGAAAGATGATATCAATAAGTTTAGTTGATTGATTTATTTAGAATTTAGAAGTTAGTTGAAGGATTTCTCCGGCAATCGTAGCAAACAAAAATGAAAATAACATTTTAGTTGAGTTAAGTTTAAAAGCACGTTATATCATCTTAGTAGTCTACAAGGCTATGTCAGTATTGGGATAAGTTTTAGTATTTTGAAATATTGAGAAGTGTTTAGATCTAGAAAAAAATTTGTTAGTGACCAATTTACAAATTTATGTCTAGAATTACATATCACATAACATAAGTTTAAAGATTTTTCTTTACAATTATAAGATGACCTGGCATAAGTTTTATGTTTTTTCTGTGGATATACAAAGAAAATCAAGGTCATTCCCAAAAAGCTAAAAGAAATTGTAGGCCAATTTAGTAGATTGTTTTCTGCCTTTTACTATATGCTAATTGATAATATTACATTTTTTTAAATAAACAATATGTAAAATATTCTTAGTACATTTATAATTTATAAGGAGTTTATAAAATAAGTGAGAGGTAGGAAAAAGAGTAATAGGTGTTTTAAGATGTTAGTATATATGTATCATATTTCTTGTTTTAGTGACTGATTATTTATACAAATTAAATCTTGAATTGTACTGTGAAATTAAGTGTCGTCTAATTAATTTTATAGTTATTTAATTGTGAATTTTAGTATAGATATATTCACAAACAATAAAAAAACAAAGAGGGCCTTTCCCAACTAGACCTTGAATGTGTCCTCCCACTACATAGAAATATTTGACAACATATTTTTCATCTCCCAAATTCATTCTTATTGCTACCTACCACATATCATTTATCTTTCATTGTTTTAATTCAAATTTTGTACCAGGAGCGAGCAAATTATTTTTTAAAACTAATTTACAGATTCTTTAGATTTCAATTTTTATTCATATAACAATAATAATTATATTTCTATCACTAAACAATTGCATACATTTAGTGTTTCATACTGGAGCACCTAAAAAAATAAAGTACTTACTAGAAAGTAGAGAACTGTCACAATAAAATGTGTGTGTTGAGTGTTTTATCAAAGGTAATTTCTTTTTTCTTGTTTAGGTGCTTTACCTCAATCTAGTTGTCTCTTTTTCAGAAGTATATATAATAATAACAAGTTTTCTTAAATCTTACTAAGTTTACCAACTACAGCTCAAGGTAATGATAAAGGTTTGCAGGTGCCATTGCCTTCGAGCTTCAAAGTTCCTAGAAAGAAGAGATCAGTGCTCCCACAATACTGTCTGACGAGCACCGGAAGACTTCACCTCCAACTCCTACAAGTTCTAAGTGAACAGGAATGCTCTTCAGCAAAGACACCATCTGAAGAAGGAAATGATCTTTTTATTGATAATAGCAGAATGATGATGTCTTCTAATGAGACTGCTCTGGGATCTATGTTGATTAATACTGTGTGTGCTGATCAAAAGATCCAAACTTTTTCTACTTAGTACTTCTGGTGTATTTTATTAGGCTGGTTATAGGCATCCCGCATGCATGTAACTAATAATATTGACCATATTTATGTTTTTGCCAGTCTGTTCTACTATAGATAAAACACAGTCTATAGTATATATATTTCTTTGTAATAATTTTGTGTTGGATTAATATCAAGCATTAAATAATGCACCAAATAAAGTTCATGATCTTGAGAATTAGCTTTCACATAAGTTGGTATAAAAGTAGTAGGTTCGGCTCTTTTTTATTAGTTACATACTTTGTACTGTATAGTATATAAATTAGCAAAAGGATGAGACAAAAGTAAGTGATTTATGTGTTGGGACTGAAATTTAATAAATTATATAGTACTTAAAAGAAATGTATGAGCAAAAAGAAGACTTCTACTCAATTGTTGCGACTCCACTACATTATACATGAGGTGGAGGGATCAACCCCTTCTTCAACAATAAAATATTGTGAGAGGGGCTACCGGTACTGGTGCCTTTAGTGGGTTTGCCTTCTAATAGCCTTGCAATTCAACCACTTACTTTTGACCTGTGTTCTTATTCTAACTTGTCTAATTTTAGGTAATTTGTTCGATTTAAAAGTTGGTTGGTGGCATTTGTGCGGCAATATTGAGCTAAATCTTGTAAATTCGTTCTTGTAAAGTGGAAGGGGGATAGCACCCTGATATCACTACAAAAAAACGGTCATTTACTTCCAACAAATCCATTTGAAATGGCCCATAATAGGAGGAAATGCCCAAGTGGGAAATGTCATTGATAGAAAATGCAGATGACCACAGTCGACGTGGGACTCACGTGTTGATGTGTACGTCCACATGATACGGACCTACATTCCAACATGGAGTCCAACGCGGAGTGGGAGGCATCCAAGTTAGATGCCACATGAACGGTGGAAACCATCCAGGTCACATGCTATGTCAGGTTTTCGATCATGCTGGAAATCATTTTCTACCACACATTTCGTACCATCGCTTATGAATGTGGTAGGATATGGCTAGAGGATGGTTGGAACTCCGGTGTTTTTGAATGGTAAGCGCCGTAGAAAATGAGTATATTGATATAAATTCTTGACATTTTGTTTTAATTGTGTATGCTCTGCATTACTACCAACAGTACAAATTATTATATTAAATAAAATATTTATATCAAAAAAGTATTCAATAACAAGACAATATCACAAAATATTTTTACTTCACGAACATTACAAAGTCTATCAAAGACTGGCACTAAGTATTCGTTCATTACATCAACAAAATAAATCCAAAAATATACGAACCTTATCCCTCCAAATACTACCAACTCAAGTGTTCACTATCACTAAAAGAAAATGACCAGAATCAAAAGCTACCCAACCATAACGTCTAAACATAACAAAAATAAACATATTATTCTAAAGTTTAGATGAAAAACCAAAAGATCACTAAAATGTCAAGTATAAAAGGTTTTTTATACATTTAGTTCACTGATTTGAACATAACTAATCTCCACCAACATCATCATCCTTGTCGGAGCCCTCACATACTGAAGTGAGGTGATTCTTTTTCTAAGACACAAGTCTTAGGCGTACCAACAAGGAGTTAGTCACCCTTATTTCATGAGGAAGAGGAAAGACTCAAGATTTAAGACCTAAGATCCAAGTCCAACGAAGAAGTAGAAGAATTTAAGTAGAGAAAAGGGATTGCAAGTGCTTGAGCAGGTGACTATGTTGCTTCATTTTGAGATAATTTTGTAATATAGTTTAACTATTTTATTTTGAGGAGGCTACGTGTGTATACCGCTCTAAGATAAATAGATAGTGGTTAGTTGTAAAGGATTCTATGCCAACTATAAATGAGTATTTTTATAGTAGAGAAAATCTCGAGTCAAGGGAGGAGCTCGGGGGACTGGAGTAGGGGTGAGTGGACTCCGATTACTCAGTTAGCCACCGCCAACCAGGATTTTATCGAATGTGTCTATTATCTTGTGTTTCATATCTTTACATTCCGCATTTAATTAGTTACTCAAATATAAGAAGTTAAACGTACAGAGGAAAAAGGAAATTTTGAAAAAAACAAGCTCTAAATTTTAAAAAGGTAATAAGCTATTCAACCCCCTTCTAGCTTATTAAATTCTTACACTAGGACATATCACATTGATTAAAATGGTCTTAGAATGCATGAGGATGTGGATCCATTACACGTAATTAGGTGAAAATTATTAAATGTCATAATAAAGCGGGGTTGCACTCATGAAGTCCATTGGTATAACATCCAAGCCCCCAACTGAATGCGTACCGGACCCCACAACCCATCACATGTCAGTCTTAAAAATCTAACGATTTGGTATAGATTATATGTTGACTTGTATTAATAAAAGCCCCAAATACTCTAATTATTATCCATCTGGGATGTTACAGTTAGTGAGGTATTTGAAAAAACTCTATAAATTTAAAGCTGAATAATATCAAATGCAAACATGAACTCATTTGGGAAATAAATTTGTAGTGTTGACATTCCTTGTACAAGACCATGAAATTAAAGTCTTATGAACCACAATAATTGCGATGACACTTCTGGATTGCAGCAATGTTCTTTTGATTCCTCATACTCCAATTATTTTAATGATTTTGAATCAATCTTAAAACCCGGAAATGCTTTGAAATCATTGTACATGTTCAAATATATTATTTAATAAAATAATATTCATATCAACCAATACACAATCAACTCAATATTTTAGCACCTTCCATCATTATGATCATTTTCATCAAATTAAATTTTTATAATTTTAAAAAGCATTGATGGGCATAAAAGGACCATGTTTTCATCGTGAAATGAAGTGTAACTGTTCAATAACTCGTATACATATGCTCATTTCAAATAATTATTTCTAGAATTAATTTTCTTTTGTTATCAAAACTTGATTCACCATCTTTATTTGATATGTACTACATTGAATATATTTCAAGGTAAAATAATGGCGGGCTCCAGTCGCATCACTTGGTGCTGCTTGCTCACTTCATCTCCACATATTTATCCATATTTCCTTTACCTCACTCATTACTAGAGGTGAAACATTTAGTATCTTTAGTCATTAATTTCATTTGTAACAAATATATATATATATAAATATATTTACACTTACATATATTGTATTATCTAATGATAACAAAACTTATAAATCATTCATCATAATCATATCTCTAATTATTTGTGAATAAATATCCATAATCTGCAAAAATAATATTAACTAAAATTCTGACATGACTAGCCTATGTCATTTTTTCAGGTAACATCATTTCTTAATTAAACTAGGTTAAGTATATAATGTATATAATGTACTAGATTAAATAGATAAATTATATTTAAAGTAATGGCATTAAACATAATCAGGTGCCTTTGACTCTTCTTAATTAATATATCTAATATACAAAATCAAATTGTACTTCGCCTACATTATTAAAACTATTAAGGCTCATGATCATCTACGAAGTCATGCGCTTACACTTGCGTTTTACTATATACGTACACAGAGTCAATAAATCATAGCAAAACTTTGTGTTATATCACATACACACTGCAACATAGACTCAATAATGGTATCAAAACCTTAAGACTATTATAAAAATATAAACTGCAAATCATACAAAAACAGAGAAACATAGTCGACAAACAGAGAAACATCCATAAATCCCCAAAAAAATAAATTCAACTATTAGGGTTTCAAAACCCCCAAAATTCAACAAATTGAAAGCCCCCAAAAATTAGGGTTTCAAAATCGCTAAAATTAACAAATTAACCCCCCTCCCCAAATTAGTGTTTCAAAACCCCCAAAATTAACAAATTAAAACCCTCCAAAATTTAGGGTTTACAAAAAAATATAAAAAACCAAAAATTAGGGTTTATTAATTCATTATAATTAGGGTTTGTACCTTTAATTAGAGCCTTCAAATGGAGCTTGAAATTAGGTTTTAAATGGAGCCTTCATAACGGAGTTTCGAGATGCGGAGCTCCGAGATGCGGAGGTTCGAGATGCGAAGCTTCGAGTGAGTGAGTAAGATGAATATTTCTGTGTATGAGCCTTGGATAAGTGAGTGAGTGAGATGAATGCCTGAGATTTGTATGTGAGTGAGTGTTTATGAGATGAGTGAGATGAATGTCTGAAATGAGTGTTTTTATAATATTTTAATATTTATTTTATTTTGTGCTGGCCAAATATTTCACAGACCGGGATGTTGCCCCACTTTTTTTAACATTTTTTTTACTGTCTAAGGCAACACAAAGAAAGGTGTTGGAATAGAACATCTAAGGCAATATGCGTAGCAGTATTTGGTTATGGTGTTGCCATACATCATCCTTTTCAATTTTAAGTCACATACGTCAACATTTTTCTTAGCAACATCATTTTTGGATGTTGGTAAAGACCATTTATGTGGTAGTGTAATTTAAGTTTTAAGTACGGTACTTCAAGTCTATACAAAATTTTATAAAAGAATATAAACCATTATCAAATTTGAACTATTGGGATCTCACCACTTATAAAATAATTAAGAAGACCTATTACATTGCCTTTTATGAATTTTTCATTAACAATATCATGACGATGACTAACTTTATTCAATTGCATATTTTGTTGGTAATGGAAAAAACTAAAAAGGTTGTAGATTATGATATAGTTGTGGAGTACATGGTAATGACACAAAACATTTTAATGGAGTCGTATTAAAAATATTTATCCAAAGGCTGATAACTTCTTTTTCATAATATGTAAAAGATGTAATTTATTTGATAATATGTAAATATAATGCAATATTCTAATACGACTACCCACCTACTTTTCATATTTATTATATTATACGTACCTAGGAACTATATTTTAAGTATAATTTAAGACTTCTACTAAAAAATATCATATTAAGTTACTAGTTCTCATAAAACCTCATTGAGTCAAAGTTGACCGGAATCACATTGTGTAGTCAAATATAAAATATTTTGGTATACTTTGAAATAGACAAAGTATTATGGAGGCCGGGACCCCAATGAATGAAAATTTATGCAATGTATGTGGATCGAGGTGGAAAACTAAAGGAACTCTTGTCAATTATACTCCCAAACACGGACTTTGCCAAAGCAAATAAAATTCACTTTTCAATGAAAAAAAGTTGTGTACGTCGAAGAAGATACGAAGAGTGAATTCATTATTCCCCTGTGTAAAAGTCCTTTTATACTATTTAATAATTAGAATTTACTATAAATTGATTTAAATTTTGGGGTGATTCATTTGATACATTAGGAAAATTTACAGATCATATATAACTTATATTACTTATTGTTGGGCTGCGAGCAAGTCATAACTCCATAATAGTATGATATATTCATTTCTCATTTCTGGCTAAGCTCAGATTTAATATTGGACAAATAAAATAATACCTCATATTTTGACCTCATACTAATCGAGTTAATTCTCTGCGCTATACACCAAATTATTTTTTATTACCTACATGATTTTGTACTTGGGTTGAGAGCACCCAACACTCATATCATCAAACGCTGATCATAATCAACTACTAATTAGTTCCTCATATATATATATATATATATATATATATATATATATATATATATATATATATATATGAAAAAGTTCTACTTTGTACTTTAAAATAAAGCACTAAATAGAGTACTATATGTTCTAGTATATATATGTGTGTATATGTGTATATATATAGTTTAGTATCAATTTAAAAGTTAGATATAACATTTTAAAAATTGTAATTATTTTAAAAATGTTCATGAGTGGATATGTATTGAGTTACTTATCACCTAAATTTTTGTAATAAGCAACATGGTTAAATAAACAAAAAGATGGCTCTAAATTAATATACCCAACTCTATGTGGGAGCGGAATTTAGTAATGGAATATAGCCCCTTGTTGCATAGAATATAGTACAAGAAAAAAAGGCTAAATTTGACCGGAAAAAATCGATCTAATTCAGCTTAATTCGAACATGCGCGTTGGAATTTAACTAAATTCGACCGATTTAGAAACGATTAAATTCGACTGTATGCAATCGAAAATTATTTCAACTATTTTTGGTTGCAACATAAATTCAACCGAATTCGATCAATTTTAGCTAACATCATAATTAAAAAAAATAGCAAAATGCTGCTCAATTTCATTTAATAATTCCAACCTAACCAAACTAAAACATCTTGGAACACATCATTCCAGCAACCACAATTCTATGCAATACTATCTGCAAATAATACACCATAAATGTATAAAAAGACAATGTCAACTAACAGATTTAATGGCTCAAAATATCCGATAATTACTATTAAAATGTTACTAAAACCATCTCTTTTTTCCTGCTAGGCATTGCATCAAACATCTTGTGTGTGAATTTTCATCCTCGATATTGCTACTACTTCCGCAACTAAAAACATCAGAGAAAGACAGGTCTAATTATAGTTACCAATATAGATGATTTTACAATTGGGACAAATAAAAACCTCCATAAAACCCACCACTTCCTCTATAACAATCGGGAAAAATAGCAGAAATCAGAGCTGAATCATCTTACAATCTCGGAACATCACTAATATGAAGAGAAGCCAAGAACTCAATAGTAGCCTCACTCATTAATAACTAAATGATTCTATCGGGCTCTTCTTCCTAAAGCTTAAGAGAGATGCCACGGCCTTGAAAACATGGTGATTTTATACGGACTTGACCTATTATTCAAAGGAAGTGAGATATGGTTCACAGATTTGAGTGCCATTTTTTAGTTTTATTTTGGGTTCAGGTGATTTAAAACTGGAGACAGGGTTTGTACATGTGAGTGAAGACAGGCACTTAAGAGATAGCCTTCAAGATTGTGTTTACGATGCTTTATATCAAAATGCTAATTTTTTAGGATTTTCACTCGGCCAGGCCTTTGTTAAAGGGCTACCTTTTAAGAGACTATATCGAAAGCTTGATTATATATAAAAAGTGGTTCATACTTTATTATAGAATATAAATAATAATATAAATAATTATTGAATTATTTAAAAAATAAATATTCGTATAATTGTATTATCCAAAAATATAAATAAAATTTAATAAATTGCAAAGTCTAATCTAGTCCTAATTCATATCTGAAAATTAAAAACATATTTAAATTTTAGAAAATTATCAAATATAAGAAAAATTAAAATTCTCTCCTCACATATATATTTTCCTTCCAAAATATATTTGTATATACCATGAATGTTTTTCTTTTATATTAAAAAATATATATTTTTTGTAATATACAAAAATATTTGAATTTTAAATTTGTTTTCGTGTTTTCAATTTTTTTCTTGTTTCAGCAATTTCAAACATGATTAGTAAGAAAATATCTATGTTTCGATTTTTTAAAAAATATTATGAATGATCCAACCGTGCGGATGTCAAGATTTATATGTATTGGTGATATGACAAAATTTACAGAAAAAACTAAATTTATATGGTTTGAAATACTAACAATCAACTAATGGTTTGACTAGTACTTCTAACTAGTGTTTAGTCCCATATTGATTTTTATTTAAAAAAATATATATTTGTTATTTTAATTTTCAATGAGTTGTTTGACTAGTACTTCTTACTAGTGTTTACTCTGATGTTGATGTTTCAATTTTATAAAAATATTGATGAATGATCCAATTGTAGGGATGTCAAGATCAATATACATTAGTGATATTTTTCATTGATCCAACCGTATGGATGTGTATATATATATATATATATTATTATTAGTGATATAATCGATTTTTTAGACCTTTTTTCAGTTTGTTATTTTAGTAGTCAAATATCAATTTGACTAGTACAACTAACAAGTATTTAGTCCTGAATTGGTGTTTCGATTTTTTTTAAAAACAATTCATCGATCCAATCATATGGATGTCAATAGATATATATATTAGTGATATAACCCAAGTTTCAGATCAAAATAATTTTATTTGGTTTGTCATTTTAATAGTTAAACATCAATTTGACTAGAGCAACTACCTAGTGTTTAGTCCTGAATTGGTGTTTTAACTTTTTTTAGAATATTTTCATCATTCCAGCCGTATGGATTTCAATATATGTATATATATATATATATATATTATTGATATAACCAAAATTTCAGATCAAAATATTTTATTTGGTTTGCCATTTTAACAGTCAAATATTAGTTTGACTAGTACAACTAACTAGTATTTAGTCATGAATTGGTGTTTTATTTTTTTTAACAATATTTTTCAGCGATCCAACCCTATGGATGTCAATAATTATATATATTAGTGATATAACCAAAGATTCATATTGAAATAATTTTATTCAATTTTCTATTTTAACAGTCAAGCATCAGTTTGACGATTAAAGTTAATTATAATATGTGTGTGTGTGTATTTGTGTCTGATATATGTGTGTGTGTGTGTGTGTTTGTGTCTGATATAACCAAAGTTTCAGATCAAAATAATTTTATTTTTGTTTTGCTATTTTAAAAGTTAAGCATCAGTTTCACTAGTACAACTACCTAGCCTCAATAAAAGTTAAGCATCAGTTTCACTAGTACAAATAAAGAAATTTGAAAATTCTTATAACGCATAATTCATTTTTTTAATAACTAAATTTTTTTAGTTGGATAACTTTTATTCTCTCCCATATTCATAATTTCAAAATATTCACTAACATTTAAATAAAGAATTCATTAAAAATTAAAATTTCAAAAAATCCTAAATAAAACTGAATTCCATTGAAATATAACTTCAAAAAAAGGCAGGAAATTCCCCTCACTTTTTGTTTTGTATATTTTAAAAGAATGGGTAAATTTCCCACCATTTTTAAATATAAAATTTGCCTGCAATCGGTTGAATTTTGGAGTGCCAAATAAATTACTTGGCGGGAAAATTCCCTCCATTTTTTATTGGGGCTGTATTCGACCGGTTTAATTCTGACCGTTTTAATTTCAACCATTTTTTTGTTAAAATTGGTTGTAAATACGACCGTTTGAATACAACCATTTGAATTCGAGAGAGGCCGGTCGAATTTAGCCGTGTCCAAAGGATTCGATTATCCGTGGTCGAATTTAACCCCTGCTGAACTTAAATTAGTTGTATTTGACGTTATTTTCTTGTAGTGATTGTTCTTGTCATACTATAGCTAATTTTTAACTAAATATTAACGATTTCAAAACAAAATATTATATTGGGAAACAAATGAGATATGTATAAAAAATAGTTATTATCAAGATGTTATATTAGTTAATGTTTGTATTCAATCTTATTTTCTATTTTTTAAGTTAGAAGAATATAATAAAATGGAAAATTCACCTCTAGATTACATAAAGGTTTTCGAGTCTAACTACTATTATTATAACATTTGTTTTAGTGATCTTATTACCTATTAAACCTTTTTTTAGATTGGGGAATTAATAAAAATAGTCAGTATATTTATGGAGAATTTCAATCTATAAATGAGAATGTTTCAAGCCCATTAGGGACGAAAAAAGTCCACAAGGAGTTTACATATCATGATGCAATATATGGGATCTTTGTCTTATTTTATTTTAATATTGTAATAAAGATTTCAGTGATCACAAGCATGGTCATTATCACCATCACCATCGCTAAAAAAAACAATATTAGATTCAAATTGTAGGTGTTGCTTGTATAGAGAATGCATTATCCCATGTTGATTCACTAGATGTAGTTGTTTTCAATAAGCATTGGCAACCAGATTATGATACTCAAAAGGTGATATTTTCGTTGATGATTGTGGTATCGGTGTCGATACAAAGAATAAGATGGATTTTTCTCTTCAATTGTCAGTACATAATTGGACTAGCGGATACACACCATTATTTCATCGTTGGATTAGAATTGTAAGGATGATATTTAACGGCTCTCTCCGATTTACTAGTTAATTTGCGAATATAAAACATCTAATTTTTTTTAAGTTTATCTCGTGCACATTTCTTATTTTAATTGTTGTATTAGTTTTTGTTAGTTGTGCAATTATGTATTTTAATCGCACACTACTTTTGTCATGCACTAAGCCAAGAGTCTTCACAGAAACAACCTCCCTTCACTTTCAGATAAGGCGGTCTTCCTCTAAGCGGTATATATGAATTTTTTTTTGGCATATGACTTATCTGAAATATTATACTAGTGTCATTTTCATATTTATTATTGTGTTTCTTGTATTATTTTATTAAAACTTTGAAAATATTTAGAAAAAAATTAATTTTTTTCTTACGAATTGATAATTTATGGTCTTCATATGCATCACTCTCCGCATAAGGTAGAGATACATGTAATATTCGGAAATATCATGTAATAATTTTTTTATCAATAAATAATTATTATTTGAGTATTATGTGAATTTTGATAAATTATGTAATGATTGGCATTGATATTCAGATGTTTATAGGTGATAAAACGTGAGTATTTTAATATTTATATGTCCATAATAAAGTATATATAATTTTGATATTTTTCTGGTATAATTTATATGCTGGTATATGATTTTATAAAGGAATTTATAGACTTTATAAATAATTTTCTAGGTAATTATAAACTAATTTATAAAACCACGAACCATCCATCTTCAACCGTTTTTGCATTTTTATAACCCGAAAGTCTTCAGAAAACTCCTTTCTAACCTAATCTGATTATTATGAACATTTTCCGTGTTTTGACTTTTTCGATCTGGAGTACGGTTTGACCCGTTCGAGTCCCCGCGCAAAATATTCGATAGAATAATCATTTCGATAGATCAATAAAACCTGTATTATCGAGAGACGATATATTTTGACTAAATTATTACATATTCTTCTCATAGAGTGTTTTATAACTAGCCTGATTTTGATAATTATCCAAAACTGACATCAAATTGGATCGTTTATGTAGTTATTTAGCGACTAAGTAATTTATTTTCGGATCCGATATGATCCAACGGGTATTAATATTCCGTAAGATAAATAGTCTTTTTCTTATTTTATTTTATACGAATAATCATAAACAAACAGTTAAAACATATAATTTACAGAGAAAAACTCGAATATTCGTCGCGTACTTCAGAATCAAACCTAAAAACGAAGGCGTTATCGAAATTGAAATCAAGCGGGTGAAAAACTGAATCGAAGCTCTTGAAAAGTACTTTCAGAATTAACAACTTGTTTTACTGTAGAAATCAAAGGTATTTTGATATTTAATTATTTTAATTCCAATTTATTTATGATTAATATATGAATTTTTTATTTTGATGTTGTTTGTATGATTTGATGATTTTATCTTGTAGATAATTTTATCCAGATCATTTTGGTATATTATATGTTGAATTTGGAGTTCAATAACATGTAGAAAATTGAGTTTGATTCTCGAACTAATAAAACTAGAGTTTATAAGTTTGAATATTCTTAATTAAAAACTAGGCGTTTTTGTTGTGAGGGTTATTGATTTAAATTGATTACACCGGCTTATAGATCGTTGAAAAATGAATCGATTGGTATGTATATGACGAACAGACGATAATTGAAAAGGCCTCCCCGGAAAATGGGTCGAAACGGCGGCGGAAACTTTGGATAAGTTTTACGCCGAAATCGATTGAGTTTGTTGAAAATAACCTTGCAGCTGAATTCCTGGTATCAAGAAGGCCATGTCCTATTTGTTTGGTCGATTTCTGGTAGCTTTTGCAGTCTCCGGAAAAGCTTGGGGGGCGAAGATGGTATAAATTACCGTTTAGCCCCCTATTTTATCTATTTTATCCCTAAAGTTTTAAAAGTTTGCAAAAATAGGATTTATGTTTTAAAATCATATGAAAAACAAGATTTATATTTTATATATTTTGAAAAGTAGTATTTTCTTTTTATATTATTTTCAGAATTTTTTTTAATTATTTCAAATTTCGAAATTCATTATTTATTATTTTGAAAATTATTTTTAATTCGAAAATAATTCCAAGTTATTTAATTAATTAATTTAGATGATAATTTAATTATTTAATTAGTCAAATAATTTAAATATAAATTGATTAATTAATTTAATTAGTTATTAATTAATTTTAATTGATTATTTATTTAGATTAATTTATTTCTTCTGATTTAAAAATTCTAAAAAATATTTTCGAATTTTAAAATATTATTTAAAATTAATTTTAAGGTTCGATAATTATTATTAAATGATTTTAAATGATTTTAATTATTATTAATTATTATTAATTTCTTTTGAATTTAAATGATTTCATTATAAAAGGATTGGCTAACCCGTTTTAATTCTGGAAATTGTTCAAAAATTCATACTAAATACCCGAAAAATTATTTTAACCCTGAATCTTTTTTGAAAATTTATTTTGATCGAATATCTTACGTGTTATGTGCTATATGTGATCTTATTGATGTGTAATTAGATTATGCGTACACTATTTGAAGGTTTTTATCGTAACTTTTAATCCGTAACTCGAATTTGGGTGAAACGAATGGTGGATAGAAGCTTGCAACAAATAGAATGAGATGAGAATATTATTGATAAATACACATGATGTATACAAGAGGAATAAAGACATAGAAAGGGAAATCAAGTGGTTAGTGAGTGAGAATCGATAGACTAGTACAAGTACAACGGAAACAAATTAAGATAAGGTAAGTGTTCTTGAACCTTCTTGTGATATATTGCAAGTATTTCCGAACTTTCTTCATATATGTTGTTAAGTATTCCAAATAGTTCTTGTGTTATATTACAAGTGCTTTGAAGTACTTAACCCTAAACCCTGATTCTTTTTATAGATCCTTGAGTCGTAAGCCCTATTCTTTATAAACCATCGATTGTTGAATTCCCAGATACGAACCAGATATATGATACTACTCCACAAATATATATATATATATAAAATATAAAGATAACTCAAATAAAATTTCTTAACATACGAACCTTCATACCTTGTACAACAGAAGACCAATCCTTGTAACCATTAAACCTTTGGTCTTCTAATTTCTGATTCTTTCCTTGGCTAGAAGCCAATCTTTATATTAACCTTATTACACTTTCATGGTATTAAGAATCACCCTATGCTTCGAGATAAATATTGTTTATGATTTAGCTTATTGATTTACATTATTTATCATGTGGTTATTATAGAATTGGATTGTTTTTAAATATGGACCAAATTCATGGTCGGACTAGATTTGTGGTCATAAAAGGCCAATGTGTGCCTTGGATCCAGTATAAAGAGCAGAGCTGTGTGCCTTTTTTGGGGTTAGTGCATGACTAATCAGCATCCTAACCTTGATATTTGAAATAGAAGTGAATATCCAATTCTAATCATTTTTTATCAGGAAACTTAACTCCTTATATCATTTCAGTTGATCATTGTTTAGTCTCCGTGTTGTCATTATGACTTGCTGAGCAAGTTAGCTCACTCTTGCAAATCAGTTTATGTTATTTTCCAGTTAAAAAGGAAACGGGTGGTAGCGAGGATCCCCAGACAAGTGTGCGAGATAGGTTTCCAGGTTGAAATAGAATAAGCCAGCACAAGAAGTTTGTCTTAGTTTGAGTTGAAAGTTTATAAGAAATTTTTATTTTTAGTTATAAATGGTTTATGTATGGTGTGTGTGTGTGTTGTGAACCCTAAACTTCTAACCTGGGTTTGGCGGGCGTCACGTGTTTGGTATCGGAGCTATAGGTTAAAAGTTACTGCCACAAGTCTAGATTGTCGGGAATGGGTAGAGGATCGGGATTAGGATCAAGAAATAAAAGATAGGATATCGAGAGGTTGAGTGTAACTAAATAGTACGTTTTGGTACGATTCATATTTAAATTCGAGATTCTTATCTAGCCGCATATTTTTAAGATAGCTGCGATGGCAGATTCCTTTATCTCGATGTCATCTGATCATTCAGAGCCTTGAGTTCGAGGACCGTCATCTGATTAACGCCCTGCTCTTCAACCAGTGTCAGCCATATTATCCCATGTTATGATGGTTGCACCACTGCAAGCTATTTCACCTTCTGGTGTGAGACCACCTATTCGAGGACCCCCACCTGCTGATTCTAACTCTACCAGACATTCGATTGCGAGTGCATCTTTTTAGTTTACTCCATACCATGTTCCGTATCATAAGTATGAGGCTCTTCTTTTGAAGCGAGAGGCCCTGTTGGCTCAGATTCAGGAGCTACAACATATTATAAGGACTATAGATGTTGACAGGAATGTGAGGGAGCTTCGGGATGAGATTTATGTGACCCGAAGTATACATGAGGCTAGACTTCACAGAGCTACTTGTGATTATGCGGCCCCAGATGCTCTTATGGGATGGGCCAGAGAGGTGTTAGAGGATCTTGCGAGGCTTGGTGGACTAGAGTTTCCATAGAGCTAAATGATAGAAATGTTGTGATAGTTTTTATATGAATATCAGTGTGTAATATGTATCAATATACTTTGGTTTGTATATGTAGACTAGACTTGATGACTAGTGGATAGGCCTGTTGTACCTTTGCTTTTGTCGAAATGTTTTCACGCTTATACTTCCAAACATTGATATATATATATATATATATATATATATATATCAGTACCATTCCTTTTCCAGCATTGTTATTTACCTTAATGTACCTATTTTATATTATTTACTGCACCAGTTATAAACTTTTGTGATAACATGTACCCTATTCCCTAATTGTTTACATTATATAAAGAAGCATGCAATTTACTTAGTTCAACCATTGTCAAATATTTTCAAAAAGAGATATTTCTGTTTTACAAAAACTTTTCATAAAAAATGGACTTAATTTAAAGGCTAAATAAGTTGTTCGATTCTTTACAGAAAATGCATCCTAGAAGAAATAACAGTTCCACCAACCAGAGTGAAGAAACCAACAACAACAATCAAGACAACAATAACCAGAATGCAAATCCAGGTCCTATAGACCCAACTGTAGCCCAGATTCTTCAGATCTTGGCTCAACAAACAGTCCACCTGATTCAACAACAACAGAGGAAGACCAATCCTTAGGTAACCTTTCAGAATTTTCAGGCGGTGAACCCACCAGATTTTAAAGGTTCTTTAGATCCTATTAAAGCAAGAGTTTTATTAACGGAGATTAAGAAGGCGTTTGATTTAGTCAAGGTGAGAGAGGAACATAAAACTGAGTTTGCGAGTTACTATCTGAAGAATGAAGCCACCTATTAGTGGGAAACTTTCAAGACATTGGCACCCTTGATTATAAATTATAAGGAGCTCTCCCTTTCCTTTGTAGATAGATGTAAGGATTCGATGATATCGGAGGACCAGTTTCACGAAAGAAAAGTCTTTTATAGTTTTGTGTGACAGTGTTCTTTATACTTTTTGAAAACAACGGTTCAACACTCATTGACAGGGTTCAAAGAAAGGGTGGTAAAGGGGAAGGTATATATGATATTGTGTGGGATAGATTTAAGGAGTTATTTTTAGAGAAGTATTTCCCTCAGTTTGTTCAGGATCAAATGGAACTGAAGTTTCTGGAGTTAAAACAGGGAAATATGTCAGTGGAAGATTATGAAAGTAAATTAGAGGAAATATATAGATTTGTACCATCATATGTGGAGAGGGATTTGAGGGAAGGTGGCCATATTTGAATTGGATACGTATGTACGAGTAGTACAGAAAGCTATGATTGCAGAGACAGAGAGTGAAATGTCACAGAAGGAGAAGGAGGGCAAAAGAGGAAGTTTGAGGGAAGTGAAGGACAGTCCCAAGAAGAGAAGTTTCCAAATTTTAATCAGAGGAAAGGCAAGTTTCAGCCTGGAAGGAATCTTAACTTCAGAAGGCAGAATGCAGGAGACAGAGGATAAGGCAACCGTCTAGCCACTGGGAACCAACCAACCCAGCAGAGGCTAGCTTTACCAGAATGCCAGGTAAGCGGAAAGAAACATGGAGCAGTGTGTAACAAGCTGAATGTGGTTTGTTATAGATGCAACCATAAGGGGCACTATTCAAGAGAGTACCGTAATCAACCAGCTACAGAGCCAGCAAATACAGATCAACCTATCAGGAATCAGGCAGGAAAAGCTCCAGCAATGCGGTTTATGTATTTCAAATGTGGAATGCCAGGACACATAGCAAGGGATCACTACAACATTTTTGCAATCATACAACTATTTTTTTTTCATTGTCTGAAAGGTAGTTTTTCCGTTGTCTATCCAACACTCGTGTGATCGAAGGTTGGACAACGGTTGTTAATACAGTTGTAATAAGGGAGATTCAACAACAGTGTTTAACACTGGTTACAATCTGGATGACACAACGGTTGTTTTAGAAAAACTATTGTTGGAACATTTTTAACATGACAATTTTCTTAGTAATAAACAACGGTTTATTTACGTCAAGAGAAAGTTCTAAATTTTCTTTCCAATTTTAAATATCTTTTCCAAACAACAGTATTTTATCCATCTATTATTTATATAACAGAACAACAACAGTTATTTTCAGAGGTAGTAATATAAGTATCTTTTAGACAACAGTTTTAGGGTGGTGTTATAATGTAAAAGAGATAACGGATTACTTTTCGGGAACCATTGAAGAAACATTTGTAACACAACAGTTTACTATGAAATAGACAACAATTTAAAAAACCATTATCTTATTAGGTATATGCATTTTGCATATCAATTTCATATTTAATTAAAACCAGCTGCATAAAAAACCACAAAAAATAGTCCCCTGCCAAAATAAAAATACCATAATCCATACCATAATCCAAAACAAAATCATACCATAATCTAGGCCCCCGCCAAAACAAAACCAATTCACTACCATACCATAATCCATACCATCCCATAATCCATCCGTTCAACAATCCAAAACAACCAGATCTACCTACCAAACTACCAGCAATCCACCGAACACAAAATACATTATCACAAGTCTACTTATCACCAACTACATACATAAAACATCCACTTTATGATAAGTTCAAACGAGTCTACTTGTCAACATACGATAAGTTCAAACGAGTCTACTTGTCAACATACGATAAGTTCAAACGAGTCTACTTGTCACCAACTACATACATAAAACATCCAGTTTACGATAAGTTCAAAAGAAAAGAAAGGCGAGGACCTAGCTTGCACAATGTTTCATAAAATATTTTACAAACTCAACCCTGATCTCGTTGATGTCATCCTGAGTGTAAACCAAGTTTGATCTACGCAGCCACTGCAATATCATCCAAAATTTTGTATAAGTAACATGTTCTGCCCTTATAAGAGTAAATACAAAGTGGATGAAAAGGCCCACAGGTAGTCAATTGTCACCTTATTAGCAAAGTCCAGCTCCTTATCATGAATGATTTCCATCATGTATCGCATCACAAACAGGCCACAATCCTTGTTCCCGGTCTGCACCGGAACTCCCTAAAATATCAAACAAAAAATCATTTAAAGTATCCAGTCTCCTTTAATAACATAATTAATATATGATCACAAAAATAAATAAATACCGCCATGTTCTCCCACAATACTTTCTTCTTCGGAACCTTTTTCCAAATCCTCCTTGTACATTTGAATGGCACTGCAACCAAAACGAGATATATCAAAACACAAAATAACCACTACAAAATATGGTCGGACAAGATTTATAAGTCAAGACTTAATAATCAAATTTTATAACGTGAACTCTTACTTGTCGACAATATCCACCCATTCTCCATTTGCAATTCGGCATTTAAGAGGGTCCATATAGTAGACTACCTCTGCGTCTGGATTGACAAATGTCAGGGTCCTTTGGTTGCTACGAAAAATAAACAGAGGTGCTTGTTAAATAGTAAAGCCTAAATTTGATGCTTTTTTGTCACTCGAACAACTTAAATATCATAAAAAAATTACATTTCTATTGAATTAAAATCAACCTAAAAATTATTTAAACTCACTATTTGTGAAAAATAATCCAAAATGTGATACTAGTAGAGTGTAATTTACTATAATAAACATGATCAGGTATAACATCAAAAATTGAAGGCTCATACTGATAAAATTTAAATTCTAGTAAATAAATCAACTTTAAAACTGAACCTATACAATTATCATCAAATTTGAACTTCAAATATTATGAGGTTGAACTATACAATTTCCCCCGTCTTAGAAACAAACCTAACATCTAGTAACAAAATCAATTAAATACTATAAGCCATTTGATTACTTGTATATTAACTTCAAAACTGTCAAGGCATTTGATTACGTTTATACTGAACCAATGCAATTAATATAAATTTCAAAAACAAATATTATCGAGTTTAACTATACAATTGAACCCATTCCTTAAAAATAAAAGCTAAATTCTTGAAAAAAATTAATAAAAAACTGGCAAGGCTTAACAGCTTAATAGCTTGGGATAGTAAAAATACTTACACATCATTGTACGGCAGGAGAAAATGCTGCCCTTTCCTAGAATCTTTAAATCTTGTACACAATTCACGCGACCTCTACACTGCACTGCCACATCCAATGGCACCGATTGTGCTCGGATCTACAAAGCTAATCATGTTGACCATCTTATGTTTCTTCACATATTCATTCAAGAAGCTACAAATTAAATTAAGCAGTCCTTAGTAAAGATTGTCATATTTATTCCAAGGCTATATACTCCGAAAAAAACTTTGAATGAAAAGCTTACTGAATAAAAGGCAAATAACAGAGCCGGCCATTTCACCTCCAGAGCACACTGCATGTATATCAGATAAGAACATGATTTGCTTCTTTGTAAAGCCAAATGCTTCTTTGCTTAGCTCAAAAGAAATTGTTCGGCCACAACTCACGGCTTCCTTTACCCATGTCCACAAACGTTTCATTGCAGAAGGATAATTCGGACCAATTTGAACAACAAGCTCTGGTTCAACATCTTCAATTACTTTATACGTCTTCTTCATTTTCTTAGCACGGGCTTTCTTGGTTTTCTAAAACAATTGCAAATAAAAATAATTAAAAAACAGACTAAATAAACACATATTATATATATTAACCATACTAAAAAAGCATTCTGACCTTGGCGGCCAAAACATGAGAAGTACTGCTATTGTTTACTGCAATTATCATGTTTCTCGGCCATGCAATAAAAGTTCCCATGGCTTCTTGAACAGTCAAAATTTCATCCCCGATAGGGAAGGGAATCTTGGCATCTCCTTGAATGACTTTAGTGATAGACACCCTTGCGTTCTTTTCTCCAAGACTTACTCCATGGATAGTCTTCTCATGTCCTTCAGGAACGCGTACTTCATCAATTGTTGCACAAGACAATGTTGCTCAACGATCCAACAACCAATCGGCATACAGAACCACCTGAAGAATCCACTTTCATTTCCTTAACAGCCCTTCCATTATCATCCTCACCCGCCACCTTTTTATTATCCTCAAGCTCCACCACTAAATCCACAAACAAATTATCTATCAATGTCACATTTTTATGATCACCTACAGCCACATCCACATCCACATCAACCCCACCCTTAGAGTGACAGCTTGCCTGCTGGGAATTTGGTTTCGGACTACCATCATGTTGTACACCATTTTTTGATAAATGTGCATTGTATTTTTCAAATTCAGCAGCCCAAAATGCATCTCTCTCTTTAATAATTTTTGGAGTCTCATCTGCCATGTACTTTTGAATTGCCTCACGTACCCTTTCTTCCACTGTCCTCGCTTTTTTTTCCCTCGGAAGATCAAAATAAACCGACTGCTTCACATGAATTCCCTGACCACGTACTCTGCCTCTGTGCTCAGGCTTACCGAGGGCCATTGTTAACAAATCATTAGTACCTTCAACTTTAAGCTTTCCTTCATTAACCTCCTCCTTCATCTTTTTCTACAAAAAAATCACTAACATTTTTTTCCATAAGCAATACATCGTTTAAGCACATTCATCCTTTAATTAAAATATTACACAACTAACACCAATTTGTTTTTACTAGTTATAAGCACATTCATCCTTTAATATATTTAATTTAATAGATTCAATTGCAAGCACAAGAGACAACTTAGTTTACTTGGTGGTACAGGGGACCTAGTAAGTACATTCATTGACAAACTAATCCAAGGATAAAAAATATTAAAATAAAATATTAACCAACACAGAATATAAAATCTAGACATTTAATATTATGAACCAATTTTCAATGTAAACATGTGTATTTGACTCTCTTAGTGAACAGGGGATTATTAAAATATATAATTAATTACTAATATTAAATATGATACAATCAACATGTTACTAGCAGTAAAAGCATACAAACAAATCCTAAGTTAAACTAGAGACCACTAATTCGAATTATACATTGTAATAAAAAAAAGATAAACTATAGAAAGGCTTCATGTGTATATAATTTATTAAAATTTAACTTTTGAAACTTCAGTTCTTTATTAAAAAATACACAAATATGTGCATCAAATAGAATGGACAATTATATTAATAACTTACAATTTCCTTAGCTTTTTCTGCAACTTCATCATTTAAAAAATTACCATCTTCGTCCATCCTTGCTAGGATCCAAGTGTCCGACCGATCCACTTCCTCTGCATCTGGATGACATTCAGTCTACATTTACATGTAAAGGATCACCTTAGTAATAACATAAACATGCTTGTAAAATTAATATGAAGCAAAAAATGTTCATGTTGTTTCATTTCACTAACCCATTCATTCTCGAGATTAGCATAACCTTTTCGAGACATTCGATGTGGATATTTACTCAACTTCCTTCTTTCTTGTTCTTCTTTATGAATTTTCTTCATAAAAAGCAGCAATAAGGTTAGAAGATCATAAGTAAGTAAATATTAAAATGAATAAAGCTAAGTAGAAATATACCAGAAACTCAGGCGACGTGCGATCAGCAACAAATATGTCCCAGTGTGATTTTTCTATAAAAGTAAAATCTGCAGGAGGATGTGCAAAAAATTGAGGTTCATCCAGATAAGGAAGAATGTAGTACTTGGTCAGCCGACATTTAAATTCCCTCCATTTTGCCCTGGCAGATCTGAATACCAACTTTTTTGCAGACTCAGGTACAACATAAGCCATCTACGTACATATACCAACAAATTTAAAGTTAAAATGTGCTAGTTAATGAAGAACAAATAATAAAAATAAAAGTTAAAATGATGGAAGTTATTTATATTCATTTTACCTGCACACAGTCCCAAATTTTTGTCTTTGTCTCTTTAGGAACACATTTCCAAGAATCATGCCAGATCGGGGTTTTGGTTCTTGCCAAAACTCCAATATATGATTGCATCTCTTTACCTTCTTCACCATATGGCTCTCCTTTTGCATTAAAAGACACAGTAAGTTTGATCCCTCGGATCTTGCATTTCATAATTTGGTGCATCGTTACACAGCCTCGCTTCATTAGTTTTAGTGCTTGAGTATTGTCCGGTTTGGTAACAACTTTTTCTCATTTTCTTTTCTTTGATATTTTCTTTTGTAAGTTTTCAGAAATGGCATTCTTCACAGTTTTTGGGGGAGAACTCAGTGGAGTGGAGGTCTCGCTATTCGTGGACTTTGTCTTTCTTAAAGCCCTTAGCAGACTCATTGTCCTTGGATGGGGTGAAGATCGTGTCTTTTTGAACCCATTCCTGTGAGACGCTTTCTTTTTCAAATTTCCCTTATCTGCCTTGGTCTTCTTCTTAGGAGTAGCCATAACCTATAAAGTACACAAACAAGGAATAAGTATAACATTAACATGACAGTAAACTCAATAAAACTCAAAGACATTAAAGGTAAAAGAACCTAAAAATAACAAAAGAATAACCATCTGAGATATCTTAACTTTCCAACTTAAAAGCGTATTATAAATTTTACTTAAAATGACACACTTTGAGTGCCTAAACGAACCAGAGATATACACAAACAAACATTCAACCAACAATAAAATCTAGGTTATAATCGTACAACTTACGGCATGTGAATAAAGATAAATTATCCATTTATTATAGGACAGTAGCACAGGGCACATTCAACTAACTAATCGACTGCAAAGTTATAACAAACAAACCAGTAATTTCATCTCAAAAATCAATAGAAACATGAAACAAAAAACAAGAAATTAGCACAGTTACAAGATTTCAAACAGAAATTAGCATCCTGTTAATATCCATTTGGAACAAAAAACAAGAGAATAGCAAGAACCAGGGCTTTCATCATGAGATAATTACAGTTTAAAACCAGGGGTTTCATCATCAACACTCAACACTCCACAATTGCATGCAAAATTTACATAATAAAACAAAGCAAAGAAACTCCACAATACTATCAAACATTGCATGCAACATTCCGCAACGCAAAGACACTCCACAATACCATCAAATATTGCATGCAACATTTAAATCTCATAAAATATTGAGTTAAAAATAAAAAACCCCAACATAAATTGAAGAGGGTTTTAGAGTTCTAAAATAAATCAAAAAACCCTAAATAAATTGAATAGCATTTTAGAAACTTATTAAAAACATGTAAAAATCAAAAACCCCCAAATATAGATGAGGGCTTTACGGTCTCTAATTGAATTAGAAACATACCAGTATAATCGAATGGAAGCAGAGGAAGAAGATTGTGTGAAGAAGAGGAAGAATATTGTGTGAAGAAGAGGAAGAAGATTGTGTGAAGAAAATTGCCATGAAGAAGAGTAACTGATGATGGGGAAGAAGGGGGTGGGGGAGTTATGACGAGGAGTAACTGATGGGGAAGAAGGGAATTGGGGAGTAAAGTTTTTGGGGGGATATTTTGGGGGGATACTAAAAAAAAGGGGGAGATGAAATTCAAAAGAGAGGGAAAATGAAAAAAATTCACTTCAAACCAACGGCCTAGATACAGATCTGGTTTAATCCAACCAGATCGGGGTTTTGGTTCTTGCCAAAACTCCAATATATGATTGCATCTCTTTACCTTCTTCACCATATGGCTCTCCTTTTGCATTAAAAGACACAGTAAGTTTGATCCCTCGGATCTTACGTTTCACAATTCGGTGCATCGTTACACAGCCTCGCTTCAATAGTTTTAGTCCTTGAGTATTGTCCGGTTTGGTAACAACTTTTTCTCGTTTTCTTTTCTTTGATATTTTCTTTTGTAAGTTTTCAGAAATGGCCTTCTTCACAGTTTTTGGGGGTGAACTCAATGGAGTGGAGGTCTCGCTATTCGTGGACTTTGTCTTTCTTAAAGCCCTTAGCAGACTCATTGTCCTTGCATGGGGTGAAGATCGTGTCTTTTTGAACCCATTCCTGTGAGACGCTTTCTTTTTCAAATTTCCCTTATCTGCCTTGGTCTTCTTCTTAGGAGTAGCCATAACCTATGAAGTACACAAACAAGGAATAAGTACAACATTAACATGACAGTAAACTCAATAAAACTCAAAGACATTACAGGTAAAAGAACCTAAAAATAACAAAAGAATAACCATCTGAGATATCTTAACTTTCCAACTTAAAAGCGTATTATAAATTTTACTTAAAATGACACACTTTGAGTGCCTAAACTAACCAGAGATATACACAAACAAACATTCAACCAACAATAAAATCTAGGTTATAATCGTACAACTTACGGCATGTGAATAAAGATAAATTATCCATTTATTATAGGACAGTAGCACAGGGCACATTCAACTAACTAATCGATTGCAAAGTTATAACAAACAAACCAGTAATTTCATCTCAAAAATCAATAGAAACATGAAACAAAAAATAAGAAATTAGCACAGTTACAAGATTTCAAACAGAAATTAGCATCCTGTTAATATCCATTTGGAACAAAAAACAAGAGAATAGCAAGAACCAAGGGCTTCATCATGAGATAATTACAGTTTAAAACCAGGGGTTTCATCATCAACACTCAACACTCCACAATTGCATGCAAAATTTACATAATAAAACAAAGCAAAGAAACTCCACAATACCATCAAACATTGCATGCAACATTCCGCAAAGCAAAGACACTCCACAATACCATCAAATATTGCATGCAACATTTAAATCTCATAAAATATTGAGTTAAAAATAAAAAACCCCAACATAAATTGGAGAGGGTTTTAGAGTTCTAAAATAAATCAAAAAACCCCAAATAAATTGAATAGCATTTTAGAAACTTATTAAAAACATGTAAAAATCAAAAACCCCCAAATATAGATGAGGGCTTTACGGTCTCTAATTGAATTAGAAACATACCAGTATAATCGAATGGAAGCAGAGGAAGAAGATTGTGTGAAGAAGAGGAAGAAGATTGTGTGAAGAAGAGGAAGAAGATTGTGTGAAGAAGAGGAAGAAGATTGTGTGAAGAAAATCACCGTGAAGAAGAGTAATTGATGATGGGGAAGAAGGGGGTTGGGGAGTTATGACGAGGAGTAACTGATGGGGAAGAAGGGAATTGGGGAGTAAAGTTTTTGGGGGGATATTTTGGGGGGATACTAAAAAAATAAAGGGGGAGATGAAATTTAAAAGAGAGGGAAAATGAAAAAAATTCACTTCAAACCAACGGCCTAGATACAGATCTAGTTTAATCCAACCAGATCGGGGTTTTGGTTCTTGCCAAAACTCCAATATATGATTGCATCTCTTTACCTTCTTCACCATATGGCTCTCCTTTTGCATTAAAAGACACAGTAAGTTTGATCCCTCGGATCTTGCGTTTCACAATTCGGTGCATCGTTACACAGCCTCGCTTCAATAGTTTTAGTCCTTGAGTATTGTCCGGTTTGGTAACAACTTTTTCTCGTTTTCTTTTTTTTGATATTTTCTTTTGTAAGTTTTCAGAAATGGCCTTCTTCACAGTTTTTGGGGGTGAACTCAATGGAGTGGAGGTCTCGCTATTCGTGGACTTTGTCTTTCTTAAAGCCCTTAGCAGACTCATTGTCCTTGGATGGGGTGAAGATCGTGTCTTTTTGAACCCATTCCTGTGAGACACTTTCTTTTTCAAATTTCCCTTATCTGCCTTGGTCTTCTTCTTAGGAGTAGCCATAACCTATGAAGTACACAAACAAGGAATAAGTACAACATTAACATGACAGTAAACTCAATAAAACTCAAAGACATTACAGGTAAAAGAACCTAAAAATAACAAAAGAATAACCATCTGAGATATCTTAACTTTCCAACTTAAAAGCGTATTATAAATTTTACTTAAAATGACACACTTTGAGTGCCTAAACTAACCAGAGATATACACAAACAAACATTCAACCAACAATAAAATATATCTTATAATCGTACAACTTACGGCATGTGAATAAAGATAAATTATCCATTTATTATAGGACAGTAGCACAGGGCACATTCAACTAACTAATCGACTGCAAAGTTATAACAAACAAACCAGTAATTTCATCTCAAAAATCAATAGAAACATGAAACAAAAAACAAGAAATTAGCACAGTTACAAGATTTCAAACAGAAATTAGCACCCTGTTAATATCCATTTGGAACAAAAACAAGAGAATAGCAAGAACCAGGGGTTTCATCATGAGATAATTACAGTTTAAAACCAGGGGTTTCATCATCAACACTCAACACTCCACAATTGCATGTAAAATTTACATAATAAAACAAAGCAAAGAAACTCCACAATACCATCAAACATTGCATGCAACATTTCGCAAAGCAAAGACACTCCATAATACCATCAAACATTGCATGCAACATTTAAATCTCATAAAATATTGAGTTAAAAATAAAAAACCCCAACATAAATTGAAGAGGGTTTTAGAGTTCTAAAATAAATCAAAAAACCCCAAATAAATTGAATAGCATTTTAGAAACTTATTAAAAACATGTAAAAATAAAAAACCCCCAAATATAGATGAGGGCTTTACGGTCTCTAATTGAATTAGAAACATACCAGTATAATCGAATGGAAGAAGAGGAAGAAGATTGTGTGAAGAAGTGGAAGAAGATTGTGTGAAGAAAATCACCGTGAAGAAGAGTAACTGATGATGGGGAAGAAGGGGGTTGTGGAGTTATGATGAGGAGTAACTGATGGGGAAGAAGGGGGTTGGGGAGTAAAGTTTTTGGGGGGATATTTCGGGGGGATACTAAAAAAATAAAGGGAGGAGATGAAACTTAAAAGAGAGGGAAAATGAAAAAAATTCACTTCAAACCAACGGCCTAGATACAGATCTGGTTTAATCCAACCAGATCGGGGTTTTGGTTCTTTCCAAAACTCCAATATATGATTGCATCTCTTTACCTTCTTCACCATATGGCTCTCCTTTTGCATTAAAATACACAGTAAGTTTGATCCCTCAGATCTTGCGTTTCACAATTCGGTGCATCGTTACACAGCCTCGCTTCAATAGTTTTAGTCCTTGAGTATTTTCCGGTTTGGTAACAACTTTTTCTCATTTTCTTTTCTTTGATATTTTCTTTTGTAAGTTTTCAGAAATGGCATTCTTCACAGTTTTTGGGGGAGAACTCAATGAAGTGGAGGTCTCGCTATTCGTGGACTTTGTCTTTCTTAAAGCCCTTAGCAGACTCATTGTCCTTGGATGGGGTGAACATCGTGTCTTTTTGAACCCATTCTTGTGAGACGCTTTCTTTTTCAAATTTCCCTTATCTGCCTTGGTCTTCTTCTTAGGAGTAGCCATAACCTATGAAGTACACAAACAAGGAATAAGTATAACATTAACATGACAGTAAACTCAATAAAACTCAAAGACATTACAGGTAAAAGAACCTAAAAATAACAAAAGAATAACCATCTGAGATATCTTAACTTTCCAACTTAAAAGCGTATTATAAATTTTACTTAAAATGACACACTTTGAGTGCCTAAACTAACCAGAGATATACACAAACAAACATTCAACCAACAATAAAATCTATCTTATAATCGTACAACTTACGGCATGTGAATAAAGATAAATTATCCATTTATTATAGGACAGTAGCACAGGGCACATTCAACTAACTAATCGACTGCAAAGTTATAACAAACAAACCAGTAATTTCATCTCAAAAATCAATAGAAACATGAAACAAAAAACAAGAAATTAGCACAGTTACAAGATTTCAAACAGAAATTAGCACCCTGTTAATATCCATTTGGAACAAAAACAAGAGAATAGCAAGAACCAGGGGTTTCATCATGAGATAATTACAGTTTAAAACCAGGGGTTTCATCATCAACACTCAACACTCCACAATTGCATGCAAAATTTACATAATAAAACAAAGCAAAGAAACTCCACAATACCATCAAACATTGCATGCAACATTTCGCAAAGCAAAGACACTCCACAATACCATCAAACATTGCATGCAACATTTAAATCTCATAAAATATTGAGTTAAAAATAAAAAACCCCAACATAAATTGAAGAGGGTTTTAGAGTTCTAAAATAAATCAAAAAACCCCAAATAAATTGAATAGCATTTTAGAAACTTATTAAAAACATGTAAAAATAAAAAACCCCCAAATATAGATGAGGGCTTTACGGTCTCTAATTGAATTAGAAACATACCAGTATAATCGAATGGAAGAAGAGGAAGAAGATTGTGTGAAGAAGTGGAAGAAGATTGTGTGAAGAAAATCACCGTGAAGAAGTGTACTGATGATGGGGAAGAAGGGGGTTGTGGAGTTATGATGAGGAGTAACTGATGGGGAAGAAGGGGGTTGGGGAGTAAAGTTTTTGGGGGGATATTTCGGGGGGATACTAAAAAAATAAAGGGGGGAGATGAAACTTAAAAGAGAGGGAAAATGAAAAAAATTCACTTCAAACCAACGGCCTAGATACAGATCTGGTTTAATCCAACCAGATCGGGGTTTTGGTTCTTTCCAAAACTCCAATATATGATTGCATCTCTTTACCTTCTTCACCATATGGCTCTCCTTTTGCATTAAAATACACAGTAAGTTTGATCCCTCAGATCTTGCGTTTCACAATTCGGTGCATCGTTACACAGCCTCGCTTCAATAGTTTTAGTCCTTGAGTATTTTCCGGTTTGGTAACAACTTTTTCTCGTTTTCTTTTCTTTGATATTTTCTTTTGTAAGTTTTCAGAAATGGCATTCTTCACAGTTTTTGGGGGAGAACTCAATGGAGTGGAGGTCTCGCTATTCGTGGACTTTGTCTTTCTTAAAGCCCTTAGCAGACTCATTGTCCTTGGATGGGGTGAACATCGTGTCTTTTGGAACCCATTCTTGTGAGACGCTTTCTTTTTCAAATTTCCCTTATCTGCCTTGGTCTTCTTCTTAGGAGTAGCCATAACCTATGAAGTACACAAACAAGGAATAAGTATAACATTAACATGACAGTAAACTCAATAAAACTCAAGGACATTACAGGTAAAAGAACCTAAAAATAACAAAAGAATAACCATCTGAGATATCTTAACTTTCCAACTTAAAAGCGTATTATAAATTTTACTTAAAATGACACACTTTGAGTGCCTAAACTAACCAGAGATATACACAAACAAACATTCAACCAACAATAAAATCTATCTTATAATCGTAAAACTTACGGCATGTGAATAAAGATAAATTATCCATTTATTATAGGACAGTAGCACAGGGCACATTCAACTAACTAATCGACTGCAAAGTTATAACAAACAAACCAGTAATTTCATCTCAAAAATCAATAGAAACATGAAACAAAAAACAAGAAATTAGCACAGTTACAAGATTTCAAACAGAAATTAGCACCCTGTTAATATCCATTTGGAACAAAAAACAAGAGAATAGCAAGAACCAGGGGTTTCATCATGAGATAATTACAGTTTAAAACCAGGGGTTTCATCATCAACACTCAACACTCCAGAATTGCATGCAAAATTTACATAATAAAACAAAGCAAAGAAACTCCATAATACCATCAAACATTGCATGCAACATTTCGCAAAGCAAAGACACTCCACAATATCATCAAACATTGCATGCAACATTTAAATCTCATAAAATATTGAGTTAAAAATAAAAAACCCCAACATAAATTGAAGAGGGTTTTAGAGTTCTAAAATAAATCAAAAAACCCCAAATAAATTGAATAGCATTTTAGAAATTTATTAAAAACATGTAAAAATCAAAAACCCCCAAATATAGATGAGGGCTTTACGGTCTCTAATTGAATTAGAAACATACCAGTATAATCGAATGGAAGAAGAGGAAGAAGATTGTGTGAAGAAGTGGATGAAGATTGTGTGAAGAAAATCACCGTGAAGAAGTGTAACTGATGATGGGGAAGAAGGGGGTTGTGGAGTTATGATGAGGAGTAACTGATGGGGAAGAAGGGGGTTGGGGAGTAAAGTTTTTGGGGGGATATTTCGGGGGGATACTAAAAAAATAAAGGGGGGAGATGAAACTTAAAAGAGAGGGAAAATGAAAAAAATTCACTTCAAACCAACGGCCTAGATACAGATCTGGTTTAATCCAACCAGATCGGGGTTTTGGTTCTTTCCAAAACTCCAATATATGATTGCATCTCTTTACCTTCTTCACCATATGGCTCTCCTTTTGCATTAAAATACACAGTAAGTTTGATCCCTCAGATCTTGCGTTTCACAATTCGGTGCATCGTTACACAGCCTCGCTTCAATAGTTTTAGTCCTTGAGTATTTTCCGGTTTGGTAACAACTTTTTCTCGTTTTCTTTTCTTTGATATTTTCTTTTGTAAGTTTTCAGAAATGGCATTCTTCACAGTTTTTGGGGGAGAACTCAATGGAGTGGAGGTCTCGCTATTCGTGGACTTTGTCTTTCTTAAAGCCCTTAGCAGACTCATTGTCCTTGGATGGGGTGAACATCGTGTCTTTTGGAACCCATTCTTGTGAGACGCTTTCTTTTTCAAATTTCCCTTATCTGCCTTGGTCTTCTTCTTAGGAGTAGCCATAACCTATGAAGTACACAAACAAGGAATAAGTATAACATTAACATGACAGTAAACTCAATAAAACTCAAGGACATTACAGGTAAAAGAACCTAAAAATAACAAAAGAATAACCATCTGAGATATCTTAACTTTCCAACTTAAAAGCGTATTATAAATTTTACTTAAAATGACACACTTTGAGTGCCTAAACGAACCAGAGATATACACAAACAAACATTCAACCAACAATAAAATCTAGGTTATAATCGTACAACTTACGGCATGTGAATAAAGATAAATTATCCATTTATTATAGGACAGTAGCACAGGGCACATTCAACTAACTAATCGACTGCAAAGTTATAACAAACAAACCAGTAATTTCATCTCAAAAATCAATAGAAACATGAAACAAAAAACAAGAAATTAGCACAGTTACAAGATTTCAAACAGAAATTAGCATCCTGTTAATATCCATTTGGAACAAAAAACAAGAGAATAGCAAGAACCAGGGCTTTCATCATGAGATAATTACAGTTTAAAACCAGGGGTTTCATCATCAACACTCAACACTCCACAATTGCATGCAAAATTTACATAATAAAACAAAGCAAAGAAACTCCACAATACTATCAAACATTGCATGCAACATTCCGCAAAGCAAAGACACTCCACAATACCATCAAATATTGCATGCAACATTTAAATCTCATAAAATATTGAGTTAAAAATAAAAAAACCCAACATAAATTGAAGAGGGTTTTAGAGTTCTAAAATAAATCAAAAAACCCTAAATAAATTGAATAGCATTTTAGAAACTTATTAAAAACATGTAAAAATCAAAAACCCCCAAATATAGATGAGGGCTTTACGGTCTCTAATTGAATTAGAAACATACCAGTATAATCGAATGGAAGCAGAGGAAGAAGATTGTGTGAAGAAGAGGAAGAATATTGTGTGAAGAAGAGGAAGAAGATTGTGTGAAGAAGAGGAAGAAGATTGTGTGAAGAAAATCGCCATGAAGAAGAGTAACTGATAATGGGGAAGAAGGGGGTTGGGGAGTTATGACGAGGAGTAACTGATGGGGAAGAAGGGAATTGGGGAGTAAAGTTTTTGGGGGGATATTTTGGGGGGATACTAAAAAAAAGGGGGAGATGAAATTCAAAAGAGAGGGAAAATGAAAAAAAATTCACTTCAAACCAACGGCCTAGATACAGATCTGGTTTAATCCAACCAGATCGGGGTTTTGGTTCTTGCCAAAACTCCAATATATGATTGCATCTCTTTACCTTCTTCACCATATGGCTCTCCTTTTGCATTAAAAGACACAGTAAGTTTGATCCCTCGGATCTTGCGTTTCACAATTCGGTGCATCGTTACACAGCCTCGCTTCAATAGTTTTAGTCCTTGAGTATTGTCCGGTTTGGTAACAACTTTTTCTCGTTTTCTTTTCTTTGATATTTTCTTTTGTAAGTTTTAAGAAATGTCCTTCTTCACAGTTTTTGGGGGTGAACTCAATGGAGTGGAGGTCTCGCTATTCGTGGACTTTATCTTTCTTAAAGCCCTTAGCAGACTCATTGTCCTTGGATGGGGTGAAGATCGTGTCTTTTTGAACCCATTCCTGTGAGACGCTTTCTTTTTCAAATTTCCCTTATCTGCCTTGGTCTTCTTCTTAGGAGTAGCCATAACCTATGAAGTACACAAACAAGGAATAAGTACAACATTAACATGACAGTAAACTCAATAAAACTCAAAGACATTACAGGTAAAAGAACCTAAAAATAACAAAATAATAACCATCTGAGATATCTTAACTTTCCAACTTAAAAGCGTATTATAAATTTTACTTAAAATGACACACTTTGAGTGCCTAAACTAACCAGAGATATACACAAACAAACATTCAACCAACAATAAAATCTAGGTTATAATCATACAACTTACGGCATGTGAATAAAGATAAATTATCCATTTATTATAGGACAGTAGCACAGGGCACATTCAACTAACTAATCGATTGCAAAGTTATAACAAACAAACCAGTAATTTCATCTCAAAAATCAATAGAAACATGAAACAAAAAATAAGAAATTAGCACAGTTACAAGATTTCAAACAGAAATTAGCATCCTGTTAATATCCATTTGGAACAAAAAACAAGAGAATAGCAAGAACCAAGGGTTTCATCATGAGATAATTACAGTTTAAAACCAGGGGTTTCATCATCAACACTCAACACTCCACAATTGCATGCAAAATTTACATAATAAAACAAAGCAAAGAAACTCCACAATACCATCAAACATTGCATGCAACATTCCGCAAAGCAAAGACACTCCACAATACCATCAAATATTGCATGCAACATTTAAATCTCATAAAATATTGAGTTAAAAATAAAAAACCCCAACATAAATTGAAGAGGGTTTTAGAGTTCTAAAATAAATCAAAAAACCCCAAATAAATTGAATAGCATTTTAGAAACTTATTAAAAACATGTAAAAATCAAAAACCCCCAAATATAGATGAGGGCTTTACGGTCTCTAATTGAATTAGACACATACCAGTATAATCGAATGGAAGCAGAGGAAGAAGATTGTGTGAAGAAGAGGAAGAAGATTGTGTGAAGAAGAGGAAGAAGATTGTGTGAAGAAGAGGAAGAAGATTGTGTGAAGAAAATCACCGTGAAGAAGAGTAATTGATGATGGGGAAGAAGGGGGTTGGGGAGTTATGACGAGGAGTAACTGATGGGGAAGAAGGGAATTGGGGAGTAAAGTTTTTGGGGGGATATTTTGGGGGGATACTAAAAAAATAAAGGGGGAGATGACATTTAAAAGAGAGGGAAAATGAAAAAAATTCACTTCAAACCAACGGCCTAGATACAGATCTAGTTTAATCCAACCAGATCGGGGTTTTGGTTCTTGCCAAAACTCCAATATATGATTGCATCTCTTTACCTTCTTCACCATATGGCTCTCCTTTTGCATTAAAAGACACAGTAAGTTTGATCCCTCGGATCTTGCGTTTCACAATTCGGTGCATCGTTACACAGCCTCGCTTCAATAGTTTTAGTCCTTGAGTATTGTCCGGTTTGGTAACAACTTTTTCTCGTTTTCTTTTCTTTGATATTTTCTTTTGTAAGTTTTCAGAAATGGCCTTCTTCACAGTTTTTGGGGGTGAACTCAATGGAGTGGAGGTCTCGCTATTCGTGGACTTTGTCTTTCTTAAAGCCCTTAGCAGACTCATTGTCCTTGGATGGGGTGAAGATCGTGTCTTTTTGAACCCATTCCTGTGAGACACTTTCTTTTTCAAATTTCCCTTATCTGCCTTGGTCTTCTTCTTAGGAGTAGCCATAACCTATGAAGTACACAAACAAGGAATAAGTACAACATTAACATGACAGTAAACTCAATAAAACTCAAAGACATTACAGGTAAAAGAACCTAAAAATAACAAAAGAATAACCATCTGAGATATCTTAACTTTCCAACTTAAAAGCGTATTATAAATTTTACTTAAAATGACACACTTTGAGTGCCTAAACTAACCAGAGATATACACAAACAAACATTCAACCAACAATAAAATCTATCTTATAATCGTACAACTTACGGCATGTGAATAAAGATAAATTATCCATTTATTATAGGACAGTAGCACATGGCACATTCAACTAACTAATCGACTACAAAGTTATAACAAACAAACCAGTAATTTCATCTCAAAAATCAATAGAAACATGAAACAAAAAACAAGAAATTAGCACAGTTACAAGATTTCAAACAGAAATTAGCACCCTGTTAATATCCATTTGGAACAAAAACAAGAGAATAGCAAGAACCAGGGGTTTCATCATGAGATAATTACAGTTTAAAACCAGGGGTTTCATCATCAACACTCAACACTCCACAATTGCATGCAAAATTTACATAATAAAACAAAGCAAAGAAACTCCACAATACCATCAAACATTGCATGCAACATTTCGCAAAGCAAAGACACTCCATAATACCATCAAACATTGCATGCAACATTTAAATCTCATAAAATATTGAGTTAAAAATAAAAAACCCCAACATAAATTGAAGAGGGTTTTAGAGTTCTAAAATAAATCAAAAAACCCCAAATAAATTGAATAGCATTTTAGAAACTTATTAAAAACATGTAAAAATAAAAAACCCCCAAATATAGATGAGGGCTTTACGGTCTCTAATTGAATTAGAAACATACCAGTATAATCGAATGGAAGAAGAGGAAGAAGATTGTGTGAAGAAGTGGAAGAAGATTGTGTGAAGAAAATCACCGTGAAGAAGAGTAACTGATGATGGGGAAGAAGGGGGTTGTGGAGTTATGATGAGGAGTAACTGATGGGGAAGAAGGGGGTTGGGGAGTAAAGTTTTTGGGGGGATATTTCGGGGGGATACTAAAAAAATAAAGGGAGGAGATGAAACTTAAAAGAGAGGGAAAATAAAAAAAATTCACTTCAAACCAACGGCCTAGATACAGATCTGGTTTAATCCAACCAGATCGGGGTTTTGGTTCTTTCCAAAACTCCAATATATGATTGCATCTCTTTACCTTCTTCACCATATGGCTCTCCTTTTGCATTAAAATACACAGTAAGTTTGATCCCTCGGATCTTGCGTTTCACAATTCGGTGCATCGTTACACAGCCTCGCTTCAATAGTTTTAGTCCTTGAGTATTTTCCGGTTTGGTAACAACTTTTTCTCGTTTTCTTTTCTTTGATATTTTCTTTTGTAAGTTTTCAGAAATGGCATTCTTCACAGTTTTTGGGGGAGAACTCAATGGAGTGGAGGTCTCGCTATTCGTGGACTTTGTCTTTCTTAAAGCCCTTAGCAGACTCATTGTCCTTGGATGGGGTGAACATCGTGTCTTTTTGAACCCATTCTTGTGAGACACTTTCTTTTTCAAATTTCCCTTATCTGCCTTGGTCTTCTTCTTAGGAGTAGCCATAACCTATGAAGTACACAAACAAGGAATAAGTATAACATTAACATGACAGTAAACTCAATAAAACTCAAAGACATTACAGGTAAAAGAACCTAAAAATAACAAAAGAATAACCATCTGAGATATCTTAACTTTCCAACTTAAAAGCGTATTATAAATTTTACTTAAAATGACACACTTTGAGTGCCTAAACTAACCAGAGATATACACAAACAAATATTCAACCAACAATAAAATCTATCTTATAATCGTACAACTTACGGCATGTGAATAAAGATAAATTATCCATTTATTATAGGACAGTAGCACAGGGCACATTCAACTAACTAATCGACTGCAAAGTTATAACAAACAAACCAGTAATTTCATCTCAAAAATCAATAGAAACATGAAACAAAAAACAAGAAATTAGCACAGTTACAAGATTTCAAACAGAAATTAGCACCCTGTTAATATCCATTTGGAACAAAAACAAGAGAATAGCAAGAACCAGGGGTTTCATCATGAGATAATTACAGTTTAAAACCAGGGTTTTCATCATCAACACTCAACACTCCACAATTGCATGCAAAATTTACATAATAAAATAAAGCAAAGAAACTCCACAATACCATCAAACATTGCATGCAACATTTCGTAAAGCAAAGACACACCACAATACCATCAAACATTGCATGCAACATTTAAATCTCATAAAATATTGAGTTAAAAATAAAAAACCCCAACATAAATTGAAGAGGGTTTTAGAGTTCTAAAATAAATCAAAAAACCCCAAATAAATTGAATAGCATTTTAGAAACTTATTAAAAACATGTAAAAATAAAAAACCCCCAAATATAGATGAGGGCTTTACGGTCTCTAATTGAATTAGAAACATACCAGTATAATCGAATGGAAGAAGAGGAAGAAGATTGTGTGAAGAAGTGGAAGAAGATTGTGTGAAGAAAATCACCGTGAAGAAGTGTAACTGATGATGGGGAAGAAGGGGGTTGTGGAGTTATGATGAGGAGTAACTGATGGGGAAGAAGGGGGTTGGGGAGTAAAGTTTTTGGGGGATATTTCGGGGGGATACTAAAAAAATAAAGGGGGGAGATGAAACTTAAAAGAGAGGGAAAATGAAAAAAATTCACTTCAAACCAACGGCCTAGATACAGATCTGGTTTAATCCAACCAGATCGGGGTTTTGGTTCTTTCCAAAACTCCAATATATGATTGCATCTCTTTACCTTCTTCACCATATGGCTCTCCTTTTGCATTAAAATACACAGTAAGTTTGATCCCTCAGATCTTGCGTTTCACAATTCGGTGCATCGTTACACAGCCTCGCTTTAATAGTTTTAGTCCTTGAGTATTTTCCGGTTTGGTAACAACTTTTTCTCGTTTTCTTTTCTTTGATATTTTCTTTTGTAAGTTTTCAGAAATGGCATTCTTCACAGTTTTTGGGGGAGAACTCAATGGAGTGGAGGTCTCGCTATTCGTGGACTTTGTCTTTCTTAAAGCCCTTAGCAGACTCATTGTCCTTGGATGGGGTGAACATCGTGTCTTTTGGAACCCATTCTTGTGAGACGCTTTCTTTTTCAAATTTCCCTTATCTGCCTTGGTCTTCTTCTTAGGAGTAGCCATAACCTATGAAGTACACAAATAAGGAATAAGTATAACATTAACATGACAGTAAACTCAATAAAACTCAAGGACATTACAGGTAAAAGAACCTAAAAATAACAAAAGAATAACCATCTGAGATATCTTAACTTTCCAACTTAAAAGCGTATTATAAATTTTACTTAAAATGACACACTTTGAGTGCCTAAACTAACCAGAGATATACACAAACAAACATTCAACCAACAATAAAATCTATCTTATAATCGTAAAACTTACGGCATGTGAATAAAGATAAATTATCCATTTATTATAGGACAGTAGCACAGGGCACATTCAACTAACTAATCGACTGCAAAGTTATAACAAACAAACCAGTAATTTCATCTCAAAAATCAATAGAAACATGAAACAAAAAATAAGAAATTAGCACAGTTACAAGATTTCAAACAGAAATTAGCACCCTGTTAATATCCATTTGGAACAAAAAACAAGAGAATAGCAAGAACCAGGGGTTTCATCATGAGATAATTACAGTTTAAAACCAGGGGTTTCATCATCAACACTCAACACTCCAGAATTGCATGCAAAATTTACATAATAAAACAAAGCAAAGAAACTCCATAATACCATCAAACATTGCATGCAACATTTCGCAAAGCAAAGACACTCCACAATACCATCAAACATTGCATGCAACATTTAAATCTCATAAAATATTGAGTTAAAAATAAAAAACCCCAACATAAATTGAAGAGGGTTTTAGAGTTCTAAAATAAATCAAAAAACCCCAAATAAATTGAATAGCATTTTAGAAACTTATTAAAAACATGTAAAAATCAAAAACCCCCAAATATAGATGAGGGCTTTACGGTCTCTAATTGAATTAGAAACATACCAGTATAATCGAATGAAAGAAGAGGAAGAAGATTGTGTGAAGAAGTGGAAGAAGATTGTGTGAAGAAAATCACCGTGAAGAAGAGTAACTGATGATGGGGAAGAAGGGGGTTGGGGAGTTATGATGAGGAGTAACTGATGGGGAAGAAGGGGGTTGGGGAGTAAAGTTTTTGGGGGGATATTTCGGGGGGATACTAAAAAAATAAAGGGGAGATGAAACTTAAAAGAGAGGGAAAATGAAAAAAATTCACTTCAAACCAACGGCCTAGATACAGATCTGGTTTAATCCAACCAGATCGGGGTTTTGGTTCTTTCCAAAACTCCAATATATGATTGCATCTCTTTACCTTCTTCACCATATGGCTCTCCTTTTGCATTAAAATACACAGTAAGTTTGATCCCTCGGATCTTGTGTTTCACAATTCGGTGCATCGTTACACAGCCTCGCTTCAATAGTTTTAGTCCTTGAGTATTGTCCGTTTTGGTAACAACTTTTTCTCGTTTTATTTTCTTTGATATTTTCTTTTGTAAGTTTTCAGAAATGGCCTTCTTCACAGTTTTTGGGGGAGAACTCAATGGAGTGGAGGTCTCGCTATTCGTGGACTTTGTCTTTCTTAAAGCCCTTAGCACACTCATTATCCTTGGATGGGGTGAAGATCGTGTCTTTTTGAACCCATTCCTGTGAGACGCCTTTTTTTTCAAATTTCCCTTATCTGCCTTGGTCTTCTTCTCAGGATTAGCCATAACCTATGAAGTACACAAACAAGGAATAAGTACAACATTAACATGACAGTAAACTCTATAAAACTCAAAGACATTACAGGTAAAAGAACCTAAAAATAACAAAAGAATATCCATCTGAGATATCTTAACTTTCCAACTTAAAAGCGTATTATAAATTTTACTTAAAATGACACACTTTGAGTGCCTAAACTAACCAGAGATATACACAAACAAACATTCAACCAACAATAAAATCTAGCTTATAATCGTATGAATATAAAGATAAATTATCCATTTATTATAGGACAGTAGCACAGGGCACATTCAACTAACTAATCGACTGCAAAGTTATAACAAACAAACCAGTAATTTCATCTCAAAAATCAATAGAAACATGAAACAAAAAACAAGAAATTAGCACAGTTACAAGATTTCAAACAGAAATTAGCACCCTGTTAATATCCATTTGGAACAAAAAACAAGAGAATAGCTAGAACCAGGGGTTTCATCATGAGATAATTACAGTTTAAAACCAGGGGTTTCATCATCAACACTCAACACTCCATAATTGCATGCAAAATTTACATAATAAAACAAAGCAAAGAAACTCCACAATACCATCAAACATTGCATGCAACATTTCGCAAAGCAAAGACACTCCACAATACCATCAAACATTGCATGCAATATTTAAATCTCATAAAATATTGAGTTAAAAATAAAAAACCCCAACATAAATTGAAGAGGGTTTTAGAGTTCTAAAATAAATCAAAAAACCCCAAATAAATTGAATAGCATTTTAGAAACTTATTAAAAACATGTAAAAATCAAAAACCCCCAAATATAGATGAGGGCTTTACGATCTCTAATTGAATTAGAAACATACCAGTATAATCAAATGGAAGAAGAGGAAGAAGATTGTGTGAAGAAGTGGAAGAAGATTGTGTGAAGAAAATCACCGTGAAGAAGAGTAACTGATGATGGGGAAGAAGGGGGTTGGGGAGTTATGATGAGGAGTAACTGATGGGGAAGAAAGGGGTTGGGGAGTAAAGTTTTTGGGGGGATATTTTGGGGGGATACTAAAAAAATAAAGGGGGGAGATGAAACTTAAAAGAGAGGGAAAATGAAAAAAATTCACTTCAAACCAACGGCCTAGATACAGATCTGGTTTAATCCAACCAGATCGGGGTTTTGGTTCTTTCCAAAACTCCAATATATGATTGCATCTCTTTACCTTCTTCACTATATGGCTCTTCTTTTGCATTAAAAGACACAGTAAGTTTGATCCCTCGGATCTTGCATTTCACAATTCGGTGCATCGTTACACAACCTCGCTTCATTAGTTTTAGTGCTTGAGTATTGTCCGGTTTGGTAACAACTTTTTCTCGTTTTCTTTTCTTTGATATTTTCTTTTGTAAGTTTTCAGAAATGGCATTCTTCACAGTTTTTGGGGGAGAACTCAATGGAGTGGAGGTCTCGCTATTCGTGGACTTTGTCTTTCTTAAAGCCCTTAGCAGACTCATTGTCCTTGGATGGGGTGAAGATCGTGTCTTTTTGAAGACGCTTTCTTTTTCAAATTTCCCTTATCTGCCTTGGTCTTCTTCTCAGGAGTAGCCATAACCTATGAAGTACACAAACAAGGAATAAGTACAACATTAACATGACAGTAAACTCAATAAAACTCAAAGACATTACAGGTAAAAGAACCTAAAAATAACAAAAGAATAACCATCTGAGATATCTTAACTTTCCAACTTAAAAGCGTATTATAAATTTTACTTAAAATGACACACTTTGAGTGCCTAAACTAACCAGAGATATACACAAACAAACATTCAACCAACAATAAAATCTAGGTTATAATCGTACAACTTATGGCATGTGAATAAAGATAAATTATCCATTTATTATAGGACAGTAGCACAGGGCACATTCAACTAACTAATCGACTGCAAAGTTATAACAAACAAACCAGTAATTTCATCTCAAAAATCAATAGAAACATGAAATAAAAAACAAGAAATTAGCACAGTTACAAGATTTCAAACAGAAATTAGCATCCTGTTAATATCCATTTGGAACAAAAAACAAGTGAATAGCAAGAACCAGGGGTTTCATCATGAGATAATTACAGTTTAAAACCAGGGGTTTCATCATCAACACTCAACACTCCACAATTGCATGCAAAATTTACATAATAAAACAAAGCAAAGAAACTCCACAATACCATCAAACATTGCATGCAACATTCCGCAAAGCAAAGACACTCCACAATACCATCAAATATTGCATGCAACATTTAAATCTCATAAAATATTGAGTTAAAAATAAAAAACCCCAACATAAATTGAAGAGGGTTTTAGAGTTCTAAAATAAATAAAAAAACCCCAAATAAATTGAATAGCATTTTAGAAACTTATTAAAAACATGTAAAAATCAAAAACCCCCAAATATAGATGAGGGCTTTACGGTCTCTAATTGAATTAGAAACATACCAGTATAATCGAATGGAAGCAGAGGAAGAAGATTGTGTGAAGAAGAGGAAGAAGATTGTGTGAAGAAAATCGCCGTGAAGAAGAGTAACTGATGATGGGGAAGAAGGGGGTTGGGGAGTTATGACGAGGAGTAACTGATGGGGAAGAAGGGAATTGGGGAGTAAAGTTTTTGGGGGGATATTTCGGGGGTATACTAAAAAAATAAAGGGGGAGATGAAATTTAAAAGAGAGGGAAAATGAAAAAAATTCACTTCAACCCAACGGCCTAGATACAGATTTGGTTTAATCCAACCAGATCGGGGTTTTGGTTCTTGCCAAAACTCCAATATATGATTGCATCTCTTTACCTTCTTCACCATATGGCTCTCCTTTTGCATTAAAAGACACAGTAAATTTGATCTCTCGGATCTTGCGTTTCACAATTTGGTGCATTGTTACACAGCCTCGCTTCAATAGTTTTAGTCCTTGAGTATTGTCCGGTTTGGTAACAACTTTTTCTCGTTTTCTTTTCTTTGATATTTTCTTTTGTAAGTTTTCAGAAATGGCCTTCTTCACAGTTTTTGGGGGTGAACTCAATGGAGTGGAGGTCTCGCTATTCGTGGACTTTGTCTTTCTTAAAGCCCTTAGCAGACTCATTGTCCTTGGATGGGGTGAAGATCGTGTCTTTTTGAACCCATTCCTGTGAGACACTTTCTTTTTCAAATTTCCCTTATCTGCCATGGTCTTCTTCTTAGGAGTAGCCATAACCTATGAAGTACACAAACAAGGAATAAGTACAACATTAACATGACAGTAAACTCAATAAAACTCAAAGACATTACAGGTAAAAGAACCTAAAAATAACAAAAGAATAACCATCTGAGATATCTTAACTTTCCAACTTAAAAGCGTATTATAAATTTTACTTAAAATGACACACTTTGAGTGCCTAAACTAACCAGAGATATACACAAACAAACATTCAACCAACAATAAAATCTATCTTATAATCGTACAACTTACGGCATGTGAATAAAGATAAATTATCCATTTATTATAGGACAGTAGCACAGGGCACATTCAACTAACTAATCGACTGCAAAGTTATAACAAACAAACCAGTAATTTCATCTCAAAAATCAATAGAAACATGAAACAAAAAACAAGAAATTAGCACAGTTACAAGATTTCAAACAGAAATTAGCACCCTGTTAATATCCATTTGGAACAAAAACAAGAGAATAGCAAGAACCAGGGGTTTCATCATGAGATAATTACAGTTTAAAACCAGGGGTTTCATCATCAACACTCAACACTCCACAATTGCATGCAAAATTTACATAATAAAACAAAGCAAAGAAACTCCACAATACCATCAAACATTGCATGCAACATTTCGCAAAGCAAAGACACTCCACAATACCATCAAACATTGCATGCAACATTTAAATCTCATAAAATATTGAGTTAAAAATAAAAAACCCTAACATAAATTGAAGAGGGTTTTAGAGTTCTAAAATAAATCAAAAAACCCCAAATAAATTGAATAGCATTTTAGAAACTTATTAAAACATATAAAAATCAAAAACCCCCAAATATAGATGAGGGCTTTACGGTCTCTAATTGAATTAGAAACATACCAGTATAATCGAATGGAAGAAAAGGAAGAAGATTGTGTGAAGAAGTGGAAGAAGATTGTGTGAAGAAAATCACCATGAAGAAGAGTAACTGATGATGGGGAAGAAGGGGGTTGGGGAGTTATGATGAGGAGTAACTGATGGGGAAGAAGGGGGTTGGGGAGTAAAGTTTTTGGGGGGATATTTCGGGGGGATACTAAAAAAATAAAAGGGGGAGATGAAACTTAAAAGAGAGGGAAAATGAAAAAAATTCACTTCAAACCAACGGCCTAGATACAGATCTGGTTTAATCCAACCAGATCGGGGTTTTGGTTCTTTCCAAAACTCCAATATATGATTGCATCTCTTTACCTTCTTCACCATATGGCTCTCCTTTTGCATTAAAATACACAGTAAGTTTGATCCCTCGGATCTTGCATTTCACAATTCGGTGCATCGTTACACAGCCTCGCTTCAATAGTTTTAGTCCTTGAGTATTGTCCGGTTTGGTAACAACTTTTTCTCGTTTTCTTTTCTTTGATATTTTCTTTTGTAAGTTTTCAGAAATGGCATTCTTCACAGTTTTTGGGGGAGAACTCAATGGAGTGGAGGTCTCGCTATTCGTGGACTTTGTCTTTCTTAAAGCCCTTAGAAGACTCATTGTCCTTGGATGGGGTGAACATCGTGTCTTTTTGAACCCATTCTTGTGAGACGCTTTCTTTTTCAAATTTCCCTTATCTGCCTTGGTCTTCTTCTTAGGAGTAGCCATAACCTATGAAGTACACAAACAAGGAATAAGTATAACATTAACATGACAGTAAACTCAATAAAACTCAAAGACATTACAGGTAAAAGAACCTAAAAATAACAAAAGAATAACCATCTGAGATATCTTAACTTTCCAACTTAAAAGTGTATTATAAATTTTACTTAAAATGACACACTTTGAGTGCCTAAACTAACCAGAGATATACACAAACAAACATTCAACCAACAATAAAATCTATCTTATAATCGTAAAACTTATGGCATGTGAATAAAGATAAATTATCCATTTATTATAGGACAGTAGCACAGGGCACATTCAACTAACTAATCAACTGCAAAGTTATAACAAACAAACCAGTAATTTCATCTCAAAAATCAATAGAAACATGAAACAAAAAACAAGAAATTAGCACAGTTACAAGATTTCAAACAGAAATTAGCACCCTGTTAATATCCATTTGGAACAAAAAACAAGAGAATAGCAAGAACCAGGGATTTCATCATGAGATAATTACAGTTTAAAACCAGGGGTTTCATCATCAACACTCAACACTCCACAATTGCATGCAAAATTTACATAATAAAACAAAGCAAAGAAACTCCACAATACCATCAAACATTGCATGCAACATTTCGCAAAGCAAAGACACTCCACAATACCATCAAACATTGCATGCAACCTTTAAATCTCATAAAATATTGAGTTAAAAATAAAAAACCCCAACATAAATTGAAGAGGGTTTTAGAGTTCTAAAATAAATCAAAAAACCCCAAATAAATTGAATAGCATTTTAGAAACTTATTAAAAACATATAAAAATCAAAAACCCCCAAATATAGATGAGGGCTTTACGGTCTCTAATTGAATTAGAAACATACCAGTATAATCGAATGGAAGAAGAGGAAGAAGATTGTGTGAAGAAGTGGAAGAAGATTGTGTGAAGAAAATCACCGTGAAGAAGAGTAACTGATGATGGGGAAGAAGGGGGTTGGGGAGTTATGATGAGGAGTAACTGATGGGGAAGAAGGGGGTTGCGGAGTAAAGTTTTTGGGGGGATATTTCGGGGGGATACTAAAAAAATAAAGGGGGGAGATGAAACTTAAAAGAGAGGGAAAATGAAAAAAATTCACTTCAAACCAACGGCCTAGATACAGATCTGGTTTAATCCAACCAGATCGGGGTTTTGGTTCTTTCCAAAACTCCAATATATGATTGCATCTCTTTACCTTCTTCAACATATGGCTCTCCTTTTGCATTAAAATACACAGTAAGTTTGATCCCTCGGATCTTGTGTTTCACAATTCGGTGCATCGTTACACAGCCTCGCTTCAATAGTTTTAGTCCTTGAGTATTGTCCGGTTTGGTAACAACTTTTTCTCATTTTCTTTTCTTTGATATTTTCTTTTGTAAGTTTTCAGAAATGGCCTTCTTCACAGTTTTTGGGGGAGAACTCAATGGAGTGGAGGTCTCGCTATTCGTGGACTTTGTCTTTCTTAAAGCCCTTAGCACACTCATTATCCTTGGATGGGGTGAAGATCGTGTCTTTTTGAACCCATTCCTGTGAGACGCTTTTTTTTTCAAATTTCCCTTATCTGCCTTGGTCTTCTTCTTAGGATTAGCCATAACCTATGAAGTACACAAACAAGGAATAAGTACAACATTAACATGACAGTAAACTCTATAAAACTCAAAGACATTACAGGTAAAAGAACCTAAAAATAACAAAAGAATAACCATATGAGATATCTTAACTTTCCAACTTAAAAGCGTATTATAAATTTTACTTAAAATGACACACTTTGAGTGCCTAAACTAACCAGAGATATACACAAACAAACATTCAACCAACAATAAAATCTATCTTATAATCGTACAACTTACGGCATGTGAATAAAGATAAATTATCCATTTATTATAGGACAGTAGCACAGGGCACATTCATCTAACTAATCGACTGCAAAGTTATAACAAACAAACCAGTAATTTCATCTCAAAAATCAATAGAAACATGAAACAAAAAACAAGAAATTAGCACAGTTACAAGATTTCAAACAGAAATTAGCACCCTGTTAATATCCATTTGGAACAAAAACAAGAGAATAGCAAGAACCAGGGGTTTCATCATGAGATAATTACAGTTTAAAACCAGGGGTTTCATCATCAACACTCAACACTCCACAATTGCATGCAAAATTTACATAATAAAACAAAGCAAAGAAACTCCACAATACCATCAAACATTGCATGCAACATTTCGCAAAGCAAAGACACTCCACAATACCATCAAACATTGAATGCAACATTTAAATCTCATAAAATATTGAGTTAAAAATAAAAAACCCCAACATAAATTGAAGAGGGTTTTAGAGTTCTAAAATAAATCAAAAAACCCCAAATAAATTGAATAGCATTTTAGAAACTTATTAAAACATGTAAAAATCAAAAACCCCCAAATATAGATGAGGGCTTTACGGTCTCTAATTGAATTAGAAACATACCAGTATAATCGAATGGAAGAAGAGGAAGAAGATTGTGTGAAGAAGTGGAAGAAGATTGTGTGAAGAAAATCACCATGAAGAAGAGTAACTGATGATGGGGAAGAAGGGGGTTGGGGAGTTATGATGAGGAGTAACCGATGGGGAAGAAGGGGGTTGGGGAGTAAAGTTTTTGGGGGGATATTTCGGGGGGATACTAAAAAAATAAAGGGGGGAGATGAAACTTAAAAGAGAGGGAAAATGAAAAAAATTCACTTCAAACCAACGGCCTAGATACAGATCTGGTTTAATCCAACCAGATCGGTGTTTTGGTTCTTTCCAAAACTCCAATATATGATTGCATCTCTTTACCTTCTTCACCATATGGCTCTCCTTTTGCATTAAAATACACAGTAAGTTTGATCCCTCGGATCTTGCGTTTCACAATTCGGTGCATCGTTACACAGCCTCGCTTCAATAGTTTTAGTCCTTGAGTATTGTCCGGTTTGGTAACAACTTTTTCTCGTTTTCTTTTCTTTGATATTTTCTTTTGTAAGTTTTCAGAAATGGCATTCTTCACAGTTTTTGGGGGAGAACTCAATGGAGTGGAGGTCTCGCTATTTGTGGACTTTGTCTTTCTTAAAGCCCTTAGAAGACTCATTGTCCTTGGATGGGGTGAACATCGTGTCTTTTTGAACCCTTCTTGTGAGACGCTTTCTTTTTCAAATTTCCCTTATCTGCCTTGGTCTTCTTCTTAGGAGTAGCCATAACCTATGAAGTATACAAACAAGGAATAAGTATAACATTAACATGACAGTAAACTCAAAGACATTACAGGTAAAAGAACCTAAAAATAACAAAAGAATAACCATCTGAGATATCTTAACTTTCCAACTTAAAAGCGTATTATAAATTTTACTTAAAATGACACACTTTGAGTGCCTAAACTAACTAGAGATATACACAAACAAACATTCAACCAACAATAAAATCTATCTTATAATCGTAAAACTTACGGCATGTGAATAAAGATAAATTATCCATTTATTATAGGACAGTAGCACAGGGCACATTCAACTAACTAATCAACTGCAAAGTTATAACAAACAAACCAGTAATTTCATCTCAAAAATCAATAGAAACATGAAACAAAAAACAAGAAATTAGCACAGTTACAAGATTTCAAACAGAAATTAGCACCCTGTTAATATCCATTTGGAATAAAAAACAAGAGAATAGCAAGAACCAGGGGTTTCATCATGAGATAATTACAGTTTAAAACCAGGGGTTCATCATCAACACTCAACACTCCACAATTGCATGCAAAATTTACATAATAAAACAAAGCAAAGAAACTCCACAATACCATCAAACATTGCATGCAATATTTCGCAAAGAAAAGACACTCCACAATACCATCAAACATTGCATGCAACCTTTAAATCTCATAAAATATTGAGTTAAAACTAAAAAACCCCAACATAAATTGAAGAGGGTTTTAGAGTTCTAAAATAAATCAAAAAACCCCAAATAAATTGAATAGCATTTTAGAAACTTATTAAAAACATGTAAAAATCAAAAACCCCCAAATATAGATGAGGGCTTTACGGTCTCTAATTGAATTAGAAACATACCAGTATAATCGAATGGAAGAAGATGAAGAAGATTGTGTGAAGAAGTGGAAGAAGATTGTGTGAAGAAAATCACCGTGAAGAAGAGTAACTGATGATGGGGAAGAAGGGGGTTGGGGAGTTATGATGAGGAGTAACTGATGGGAAAGAAGGGGGTTACGGAGTAAAGTTTTTGGGGGGATATTTCGGGGGGATACTAAAAAAATAAAGGGGGGAGATGAAACTTAAAAGAGAGGGAAAATGAAAAAAAATCACTTCAAACCAACGGCCTAGATACAGATCTGGTTTAATCCAACCAGATCGGGGTTTTGGTTCTTTCCAAAACTCCAATATATGATTGCATCATTTACCTTCTTCAACATATGGCTCTCCTTTTGCATTAAAATACACAGTAAGTTTGATCCCTCGGATCTTGTGTTTCACAATTCGGTGCATCGTTACACAGCCTCGCTTCAATAGTTTTAGTCCTTGAGTATTGTCCGGTTTGGTAACAACTTTTTCTCATTTTCTTTTCTTTGATATTTTCTTTTGTAAGTTTTCAGAAATGGCCTTCTTCACAGTTTTTGGGGGAGAACTCAATGGAGTGGAGGTCTCGCTATTCGTGGACTTTGCCTTTCTTAAAGCCCTTAGCACACTCATTATCCTTGGATGGGGTGAAGATCGTGTCTTTTTGAACCCATTCCTGTGAGACGCTTTTTTTTCCAAATTTCCCTTATCTGCCTTGGTCTTCTTCTTAGGATTAGCCATAACCTATGAAGTACACAAACAAGGAATAAGTACAACATTAACATGACAGTAAACTCTATAAAACTCAAAGACATTACAGGTAAAAGAACCTAAAAATAACAAAAGAATAACCATCTGAGATATCTTAACTTTCCAACTTAAAAGCGTATTATAAATTTTACTTAAAATGACACACTTTGAGTGCCTAAACTAACCAGAGATATACACAAACAAACATTCAACCAACAATAAAATCTAGCTTATAATCGTATGTGAATAAAAACAAATTATCCATTTATTATAGGACAGTAGCACAGGGCACATTCAACTAACTAATCGACTGCAAAGTTATAACAAATAAACCAGTAATTTCATCTCAAAAATCAATAGAAACATGAAACAAAAAACAAGAAATTAGCACAGTTACAAGATTTCAAACAGAAATTAGCACCCTGTTAATATCCATTTAGAACAAAAAACAAGAGAATAGCTAGAACCAGGGGTTTCATCATGAGATAATTACAATTTAAACCCAGGGGTTTCATCATCAACACTCAACACTCCATAATCGCATGCAAAATTTACATAATAAAACAAAGCAAAGAAACTCCACAATACCATCAAACATTGCATGCAACATTTCGCAAAGCAAAGACACTCCACAATACCATCAAACATTGCATGCAACATTTAAATCTCATAAAATATTGAGTTAAAAATAAAAAACCCCAACATAAATTGAAGAGGGTTTTAGAGTTCTAAAATAAATCAAAAAACCCCAAATAAATTGAATAGCATTTTAGAAACTTATTAAAAACATGTAAAGATTGCATTAGATGTAAGATGCTACATTATTTGAATAGAACTCCCTGTGATGTGAAATATCCTTTTAATACAATTAAATATGATCTTTCACATCACCAGGGTCTATAAGTTTTATCCGAATGAAGTAGCATTTCATATCTGATGCATTGTAAGATTTTTTTCCCCTAATGCTCTTGGAAGATTAACCTCAAACGTGGCAGGTTAGTGCTCTTTAACAGTACTCAAGTCAGAAGTGCATATTGATTAATTTATGCTTCAATATTACCTGTAATTGGTGACCCAGCAGTGAAGGAAAACAGTATATGGGAGAGTTTAGCATCACTATATTTTTAGCCTTATGGCAGCTAGTATTCTTTTTATATTTCAGACTACTTGCAGTCACAAAAACATATAGAATGAGCGGTCTATACTTTGAGATTCCAGACTTACCTCCCATCTCCATGGGTTGAATACAAGAGGATCTTTGTACGCTGATGCGTTCAAATGCACCGTTGGAGGACAGAGCATGACTGCCCATCCAACAGGAATGGTATGCCCTGTATTAGTACCAATTCTTTATTACACTACAAAAAATTCGGCTAAATTCGACCAAGTCTGGTCGAAATAAGTTTGCTAAATTTGACCAAATTTGGTAGAATTTAGTAAGCGCCAGATTTTTAAAAAACAGCAGCAGAATGCAGCATAATGCATTTGTTGCTCAATTTTTTTTTGAATTTTTTACTAGATTTTCCATAATGTAATATTATAAAATAATAACGGACACAGTAGTAATTTTTATTTACTAATATTAAAATTACATAATTATGTAATATAGATTTTAAAATACAACAATTTATATCCTTTAGTAACATACTGAAAATAAAATATTATAAAATTAACTCACCCAAATGATAAATAAATTTGAAAAAAATTAAAAATAAACTTAAATTGGTTCACATACATGAACTAATTAATACAAGTCTTATTTTACTTCTAAGTTTTTGGAAATGAATTTGCCGAAGGTGATGGCATAAACTCTCGTCGGATTTGATGGAGTTGAACTCGTCAGAATTGTTGTGAAATGGTGAACTCGCCGGAATTATTGTGAAATGGTGAACTCACTGGAATTGGTGTGAATCAAATTAATTCACCGGAATGAAAATCATATGAATCAATATCATAATCACCCGAATTAAAAGCCGCTTCACAAACAGTTTTTGATGCAGCAAAGTGCTCAGTAGGTTGGTCCCAAGCAGGACATGTACTACCTATAGATGACCTAGTACTCCTAGTAGATTTATCTTCATGCCAATTCCAATAAACGAACCCCAAACTAAAACCATGATCGTAGATATGTCCCCTTATGATTTTAATTGAGATTTTTTTTAAAATTAACACATTGACCACATAAACAAGGAATTCTTTTAGGATCTTTACAATTTTCTTCAGCAAAAATCAAGAATTCTTTGACGCCAATTTCAAATTCTAAAGTATCCTTATCTTTCGATATCCACGACTTATCCATAACTAAAACTATATGACCAACAACGTAGCAACCTAACCACCTGATGGTCATTTCAACATCAAAGATTAGAATTAGTAACAAACTTACTTATATATCATTTATATTCATTATATACTCATAATTCTACTATACTATATTTCTTGGTTCTTAGTTATAAATATTTATTAATTTTTAATAGATATACTATCTTTTATCCTCATATTATGCAGCTAAAATACATACTTAATACTAAGAATTAGCGGTATATATTTATCACATGTTATGCGACGCTTAATTAATTTATACTAAACAAAACCAAGAAAGTCAACATATAACAACTAGCATAATCAAGATAGGTGCATATATTCAAACGCAAATTAATAACAAACATTCCCTTAAAAAATTAAAAGATTTTACTCAAATGACAACTAGTATATTCATGGCATCTCATATTTTAAAAGAGAATGACACACTATATCCGATACATAAATAACAATCGAAAGAAAATATGACAGTTCGGTTACTATTGAATCCCTTCTGAAATAATGTATATATAAAAAGGAAAAAGACAAACGAATAAGAATTTCTAACCTCACTTTTTGAAGTAAAATATGCAGGCACTATCAAATTCCGAGACTGGATGAGATAATCTGCAAACGGACAAACTCGAATTTAAAAACATACACTACAAGAAAAAAGGCTAAATTCGAGCGAAAAAATCGGTCGAATTTAGCTTAATTCGACCGCGCGCGGTCGAATTTAACTAAATTCGACCGATTTTGAATCGGTTGTAATAAAGGGAGTCGAATTTACGAGTTCGATCGTATTTAACTAAATTCAACCGGCTAATTACAACTGAATATTTACGACCGTTTAATTCAACCGAAGAAATTCGACCGAGGGCAGTCGAATTCAATTCTTCACCTAAAATTTGATAATCCCGCCCAAATAATTAAAAATTTAAAAAAAAATTATACAAGTCCCACCAAAATACCGCCAAAATATTAAATTCGAATATATGCAGTCGAAAATTAATTTCAACAATTTTTGGTTGCGACGTAAATTCAACCGAATTCGATCAATTTCAACTAACACCAGATTTTTTTTAAAAAGAGAGTAAATGGTGCTAAATTTCATTTTATAATTTCAACCTAACCAAACTAAAACGTATCATTTCAACAACCAAAATTCTACAGAATATTATATGGAACTAATACAACACAAATGTATAGAAAGACAATGTCAACAAACAGATTTAATGGCTCAAAAAATTGGACAATTACTAAAACCATCTTTTTTATTCCAGCTGGACATTACATCAAACATCTTCTGTGCGCTAATAGTGCTGGTTCGCTTCTCCTCAACAGCCTTGGTTTCTCTTTGATAGATGCAAAGGGTTGTAGATGCAAAGGTTTTCAACACCAATTGAGGTACTGAAAACTGAATGCAGCTTTGGGAGTTGTCATTGCATCTTCGATGTATGATGTTCTTACCTTCTAGAGCCAACTCAAGGAGTTTCATATAGCCCCCTGGCTGAAGTAATTCACCAACAATTCTATCAGGCTCTGCTAGAACTCTTTCAATTAAAAAAACCTGACCCTCATCCTGTTTCATGTCAAACCAAGCAAGATACTACAGGTTAAACAAGATCCTGTGTGAAATCATGCCGCAAACAATAGAAAAATACTTTAAAGCTTCTTGAAAATAATAGTATAAGTTCTTTCCCTTTGAAGTCTTAACATATTGCTAATATACCACTATCTGTAATTTTATCCCCTTCCCCATCACCACCACATTGTAATCGGATAATTTGAAATCATTGCCTTATGCATAAAACTGTAATGATTAAACCGATGCCAGAGCAATGACATGTGAGCAGGTAAGTCATAGGGAAGTGAAGAATTACCTTTCCAAGTATACAAGCCAGAGCAGAACCAGCAACACCAGCACCTACGATAATGATATATGGATTTCGCCCTCTCTCTTCCTGACATTCACCATCAGGGATCGGTTTCATGCTTCCCGTTATTTGATTCTGCAGTAAGCATTCATTCTTCTTGTTCTTCTAATACTAATATAGATGTAAAGGATTGTAGATGTGAGTGAAGAGAGGCGCTTGAGGTAGCCTTCAGGATTTTGTTTAAGATGCTTTATAACAAGATGCTAAACTGTTAGGCTTTTTTATTGGGACGGGCCTTTGTTAGAGGGCTACCATTTGTCAGACTATATTGAAAGTTTAATTGCCCGTTTGGAAAATCTTAAAATAAGTAATTTATGACTTAAAATCAATTAGTGACTTATAAGTGATAAGTAGATGAATCGTTATAAGTTAGTTAAGTGTTTGGATAATTTTACTTGTAAGTGAATTTTTTTTTAAAATTAAATGAATTAAAATAAATTATTTTTAAATATAATTATCTTAATTTGTTTTTTTAAAATTATATTAACGTTTAAAAACATACATTTTAAAACTGAAGTTAATAAAAAAGCGAAAAATAAAAATAAGTTGAGAAAAAGTACGTTGTTACTAACATTTAACTTATCAGCTTATAAGTTATAAGTTCGGCTTATAAGCTAGCTCGACAAATACTCGTCAATAATGATTTAAGCTAGTATAAATAATGATTGAATCATTTAAATATAAATATATGTATAGTTGTATTATCCAAAAACATATATAAAATTTAATAAATTACAAAGTCGAACCTAATCCCAATTAATATCCTAATCTTAAAAAAATATTTAAATTTTGGAAAATTATCAAATACAAGAAAAATCAAAATTCTCTCCTCACATATATATTTTCCTTCCCAAAAATATTTGTATATATCACGAATGTTATCCTTTTATATTAAAATATATATTTTTTTGTAATATACAAAACTATTTGAATTTTAAATATTTGTGTGTTTTCAATTTTTTTTTCTCATTTCAACAATTTCAAACAGGATGAGTAAGAAAATATCTATGTTTCGATTCTTTTGACTAGTACAACTACATGGTGTTTAGTCCTGAATTGGTATTTCGATTTTTTTAAAAATACTTTTCACCAATCCAACTGTATAGATGTCAATAGTTTTAAATATTTACCAAATTTTTATATCAAAATAATTTTATTTGGTTAATCACTTTAAAAGTCAAACATGAGTTTGACTAGTACAACTACATAGAGTTTATAGTTGCCTTGGTCTTTCATTTTTTAAAGATTATTTTTGATCGATTCAATCGTACAAATGTCAATAGATATATATATATTATTGATATAACCAAAGTTTTAAGAAAAAAATTATTTGGTTTGCCAATTTTAAAAGTCAAGCATCAGTTTCACTAGTACAACTAACTAGTGTTTATCCTGAATTGGAGTTTCGATTTTTTTAAAAATATTTTTCATCGATCCAACCGTACGGATGTCAATAGATATATATATTAGTGGTATAACCAAAATTTTATATCAAAATAATTTTATTTGGTTTGACATTTTAAAAGTCAAACATGAGTTTGACTAGCACAACTAACTAGCATCAATTAACAAGTAAAGAAATTGGAAAATTCTTTTAGTGCACAATTTATATATTCAAGAACTAATTTTTTTATTTGGATAACTTTTATTCTCTCCCATATTCATAATTTCAAAATATTCACTACCATTTAAATAAGTTTTTTATTAAAAATTTTAAATTCTTAAAAATCCTAAATACAACCGAATTCCATTGAAATATAACTTCGAAAAGGGCGGTAAATTTCCCTCATATTTTTTCAAAAATTTTAGAAGTATGAGTAATTTTCCCGCCATTTTAAATATAAAATTTGACCGAAATCGATTAAATTTAGGAGTGCCAAATAAATTATTTTGCAGAAAAATTTCCTCCACTTTTTTATTGGGGCTAAATTTGACTGAAAAATTTTTTCGGTCGAATTTAAGGGCTAAATTCGACTGAAATTATTTGTTGGTCGAATTTAGGAGCTAAATTCGACCAGTTTAATTTCGACCGTTTTAGTTCAACCGTTTTCGGTTAAAATTGATTGTAAATACGACCGTTTTAATATGACCGTTTGAATTTGACCGAGGCCGGTCGAATTTAGCCTTGTCCTAAGGATTCGACCGCCTGCGGTCGAATTTAACCCCAGTCGAATTTAAATCAGTTGTATTTAATCATATTTTCTTGCAGTGATACTAATATTAACACTATTACTTAAACCTTTAAGCGGACAAATATGAGAAGATATCAACCAGAAAAGAAAAACACATACAAATATCACAAATGTGTACACAAGAACATAAACCTAATTTATGTTAAAAATAGAGATTTATGTAGATATATATACATGCATATTTAAGACAACTCAATAAAAAATAGAAAATTAGAGTACAAACCTTATGAAGCTCACTGAATCTGAAAACCTGTTCAAACATGGAAAAACCCCATTAAAAATTATCAACATACCTAATTGACCTAATTTAAACTAATCGAACAAACAAACTTTAATAAAAAAACAAACATGTTCAGAAATTAGTGTTTTTCATAGATGGAGTTTTATTAATTTAAAATGTTCTTCAATTTGGAGTTTAATTGAAACCCTATCTACTTACAACCAACAGATATGGTGTGTGTGAGAGAGAGGGAGAGAGATGAAAGAGAGAGAGGGAGAGAAGCACAGAGATGGGAGAGAGAAAGAGATCCAGAGAGAGCAGAGTGAGCTGATGAGAGAGAGAGCAAAGTGAGACTGAGAGTGAGAGATAGACAAGAAAAGAATTTGGTGGTAAGGGGAAATGGGTTTTTTTTGGTTGGGGGGGGAAATATTTGGGAAATTTAAGGTCGGAGACAAGGTCTTACTTAAGGTATTACCTTGAAAAGGAGTTATGAGATTTGTGATGAAAGGAAAGTTAACTCTTAGATATAATGGTCCATTTGAGGTATTAAAGAACGTTGGAGATGTATCTTATTAGTTAGCATTGCCACCAGATCTCCAGTATATCCATGATATTTTTCACATATCCGTCTTGAAGGCCTACCATTCTTACAACCCGCATGTACTTTCTTACGAGGCAATAGAGGTTCGGTCGGATTTGACATACGAAGAACAACCTACCGCGATTGTAGACAAGAATGTTAAGAAGTTAAGAAATAAATAAATCAATTTGGTAAAGATAATCTAGAGAAATCATTCGATAGAAGAGGCTACTTGGAAACTTGAGGAAAAGATGCAAAAGAATTACCCTTCACTTGTCCGATAACTACACTCATTTCGAGAATGGAATCCTTTCAAGGGGGGAGACTGTAACGCCGACGAATTTCAAGTAAGTAAACTAGTTCATCATGTTATTTTAAGAATTATAATCGTTAGGTTAATTTATTTTAGAATGTTTATTAAATGAATAAGGCACGCGAGTACGAATATCATTTAATTTATAAAGTATATATATATATATATTTATAATCGAGAGTATTGGGAATTATTAAATTATTAATTTCAAATTTCCCTTACTATTTTTTTATATATAATTTTTGAATTATGTTTCAAAATTCATTGCTTTAGTTATTATTTTGGGATATATAAAGCAATGTGTTTTAGTATTTACTTTTTCATTATTTTTGTATTTAAGTAATAAAGTAACACCCGAATTATCCGTATTTTATGCATAAATTTTATTTAAAAATATTAATAAGATTTATTATGTTTTTATTATTTAAATAATGGAAATTAGTTATACTTGAATCTTGCATAATTTGAAGGTCTAAAAGTTATAACATTAATATTATATTCAGATATTTACTAATTTGATTTCATAAACAATAGAGTAAATTTAGTAATTAGATTTCTAAAAACAATATTTACCGTTATTCAAAGGTGAGGGAATCTAATTATACTCTAAAAGGTATTACATTTTTTATGAATTAGTGATCAATATTTAATAAAAATATTTAGTTTCTTTAAATAATACAAAGTAATCAATCAGTTAAATGGTACTAAGATTTAAAATACAAAATTCTGAAATGGGAATTATTTGAAGGATATAAGAGAACTGAAGCACTTGAGTGACTTGTGGATTTAAAATATCTTGCAAGCAAGGTACATTACACGTGACTGATTAGAGATCATATTTTTAAATTTCAAGCTACTGTACTCAATTAAAGGAGATATAATTGAGCATATAAGCTTTTACACTTAGTGACATAATTTTTAATTTTTAAAGCTAAAAAATGGAATTCTTAAATTTTTGGAAAGTGAATTAAATCATTGGAGAAATTCAAATAAACCAATTCATAACCCTCAAATGAACTGATTCGAGAAGTCCCAACTTTAGCCTATAGGAGGACCCACGAATCACTATATTCCACAAGTCAAATTAAGCTTATTAGAGAACTCTAATATAGGTCATTTGAGAAGCCTCAAAATTGACTTCTTTGAGAACTCCCATATGAACTAATTCGAGAAGTCTGAACTAGCCAATTTCATAAATTCTAAATCAGCTAGTTCTTTATTCGTGTAAAAAATAAATATTAACATTCTTAGTAAGTAGAGTAACAAAACTTTAATTATCAAAATTTTGAAACAAAATTTAACAAAATTTAAAGCTTAAGATATGCATTTATTTAATGAAATATTTATAACACATATTCGAGCTTATTTCTACCTTAAAATATTGAGCAATGCAGAGAATAGAAATATCATGACTGTAACAATTATCAGACATTTAAATTACTAGTAAATTAACATGAGTTAAGCATTCGAATTTCATTAGCAAGCCTAGGAAAAGTGGACTCTACAGGAGGTTTTGAAAAAATGTCTGCTAATTACTTCCCCATAGGAACATAATGCAAGTCAATCTTTTCATTTGTTGCATGTTCCTTAAAGTGATATTTGGTGTCAATATATTTTTTTCTAGAGTGGTCAACCGGATAATCTACTATTGATGAACTTGTATTATCACACATACTCGGAATGTGTCCAATTCAAGGTCATAATCAATAAGGTGTTTTCAACGGAAAGCACTTGATCACAAGAATTTCAAGCAGCCATGTAATTAGCTTCAATGGTTGAAGTTGAGAGATATTGTTATTTTTTACTATATCACAAACTAACTGCTCTCCTAATAATTGACAGCTTCCGCATGTTCTCTTTGTGCATCACAATAGCCAAGTAGGTTGAAATCAGTGTGTATAGGATAACATATCATGCTTCATATGCATGTTTGGGGTCATATAGTGCTTAGACTAATCCATATACAAAGTTTGGAAAAGTAGTATCTTGAAATATAAGTGGTTACTGTACATAAACTTCTTTTCTAAGCTGTTCATTTAGAAACTTTAACAAAGACACTTAATATCCATACAGTACCCCTTGAAATTTGGGTGTGCAAAAAATGTAAAAAAGATTCTAACCATTACATGACTACACCTATTTCATCCATCTTTTTTCTGCCAATCCATTTTTTTCAACAATGGTGCTGTTTTTAGGTGCAAGAAGTAGTTTTCGAACTTTATTTCTTATCAAAATCAAAAAATGTCAATAAAAGTTTAGAACGGCTTTAATATAAATTTCATCAAAAATTTTAAACTTACAACAAATTTTATTGTCCCTTATCCTAGTCACTTGTGCCCAGTAGGTCATGTACTGACCTCGAGATCTAAAAGTATCTCAGTGAATTGACTTGGTGCTAACTCATACTTGCCTCACATATCATTTTGTGCCGCTATAGAATTCATCATTTTTTACATGGTTGTATTTCATGAAGCCTATTGGTGGAAAATGATTGGATCATAAGCTATTTGATATGACCATTTTTCTTGTTATGCCTAAATGTAATTTTTTATCTTTTTTATTGAGATATAAACAACAGTTCACTAATAATAAAAATCCTACACAAATCTTTAAAAAAGTCTTGCATATTAGATACTCTCATTTTTTCAAAGGTAAATATCTTCTTCCATATGCCATATTTAGGGGGGGAAACAGGGAACAAAAAGAGAATAAAGCTGGCCAAAAAGTAGAAAATAGAAATTATAAGGATATGAATATATCAAAAGGAAAATTTATTAAGAGACACAAAAAAGGAAAAAAGAAATTGCATAATCAATTTTCTTAATATGCCCTCATGTAATTTAAATTTGTATTCTTCACTTTAATATTTTTGTAAGAATCAAATTACTCTCTCAATTTTTCTTTTCCTTTAAGTGTAACATTGAGATTACATCACTTGGTTTATGGGATTGTTGTTCCTGATACATCTTATATATTTGGACTAAAATAAACATCAATTTGCATCTTCAGGGTTGAGGTACAATTCTCCTATTCCTTTCAATTCTTAATTAGAATGGGTGGCTAAATCTAGCTTTAGGAGCAAATTTTGTTGCTTCATTTCTACATTTCATGTGCATATCTAATTTGTGAATTATTCTTTCTTGCAGTAGAGCTAATTCTTGCAGTAGCGCTACATTTTTCTTCAAAGGAGTTAAGGAAGATTTATTACAAATATCAGCTATCATGGGTAGAAGATCATGTTTCCACTGTGGGATTGAGAGTAAGTGTTCTGCAACTATTTGTGCCACTTATGTCACTTCTAATAGATATTTTGAAGGTACATATTCAATCCTTGTTAATTGAAACTTATTTGCGTGCAACATTTGGTATATGCACATGAGCATCTTTATAAAGAAAAGTTGAAAAGAGTGCTTATGTGTGTAGATGGGAGTTTCTATCGGATCTTAGCATAAAATTATTGGTGCATATTTTAGTTAATTGGGCTTTTATAAATGCACAGTGAAAATATGTACCAAGATTTCCAGACTTTTATGCACAGTACTAAAAAGCTAACCAGACCTTAATCATGGTCGACGAAAAGGTAATAAGACTTGCCAAACGGTAGAGATTTGCTGAGGTTATAGTAATTAATTACCAGATTTAAAATTTACAGGTATCCAATATATAATAATTTATATAATATTCTTTATTTTGAAAAAGTAGGGCTTTGCTTCCTTTTGCTAGAAGGTGTTTGTGTAGTGGTTGAACTCTTGTACCCCTTGTGGGAGGTCCGGAGTTGGACTACTCGTGTCTGTGTAATCAATTAGTACTTTAATTTTAATCTTTTCGACCTAATCATATCAATTATTACTATGTTTAATGGCACAGACACTACAGTTTGGAGAACAGGCCCATCTGAGAAGCCATATTTATGTAATGCATGTGGAACCAGATGGAGGCTTAAAAGAACTCTTGCCAATTATATTCCCAAGCATGGACTCATTCAGTTGGAGATGTCTGGCGGTAAGAAAATTAAACTAAACTCTTTTAGAAATTTTACCTATTTATATAATGAATTTTAAATTGATTGATGCTTTTATATATATTGTCATTGAGATATCTGATGAAAGCACACAAAATTTTATCACATGTGGAGTACTTGTTACCAACTCATAGAACTACTTGACCTTCTTTTTTTTTTTAAATCATTAATAGCACCCTTAGAGAGCGTTTGAGAATTTGCATTTCATTTCAAATGAGGGATTTCAAATGACAGGATTTGAGTTATAATTTCAAATTCTCATATTTATACTAATATTTGAATATCCTGGAAAATCTATATGCCTTTGTAAAACGACAGACTTACCCATGCAAAAATAAATTGAGAGAGTTAGAGGTATCTCATAGCCGAATTGTCAAATCTGGTATAGCAATGGCTAGTTAATGAAGTTCACTATCTCAAGTGATAGGACACATAAAGTGCATATACACTTGGGGCAATTCACCCATTTATTGTGTGATTTCCTTAATTTAGGCATAAAGCCAACATGAGTGAACATGCAATAACCAGGTCCCAAGTGAACTGTCTTCAAGAACTACGGAAGTTGGATATTAGAGCTACTTCTGCAGATGTGAATATGAATAACAAGAAATTGGGTAACACAAAGGTTTATGCACGTTCAACTACTGCTGTATTTTATTGATATGAGAGACTATTATATATATAGGAAAATTGGCAAATCACGTCTGGTGTGATGCCTACAAAATAGGAAATCAAATCACAAGAGTCCTTAAGATATTCAACTACTATTTTATTCTCATGCAATCACTCCATAACTAAGAATAATCAGACACCCTGGCCAAGCAGTAATTAAAGGCAATCAGATATCTACAGGAAGGAAAGTGAATAAGTTTAGATTAACCATCCCAACATTATCCCCCGTAATCTAAACTTGTTTGTTCAGGCTCTTAACACCAAGTAGCTTCTCATAGCTTCATATTTTGTAATTGTAAGTGCCTTGGTCATGATATCTGCATTCTGATTTTCAGAACACACATACTTGATACTTATTTCACCTTTTTCCACGCATTCACGAATGAAATGATAACAGATGTCGATCTGCTTACTACGTCCTGTGAAATACCGGATTTTTGGCAAGATCAATGGCCGATTTGTTGTCTATAAATAGCACCACTGGACCATCATACTTCCCAGTTATTTATTTCAGCAAATTCCTTAGCCAAATTGCTTGGCAAGCCGCAGCAGTGGCAGCCATGAACTCTACCTCACATGACGACATAGCAACGCACTTTTGTTTCTGTGAAACCCAGGTTATAAGATTGTCATTGAGATAGAAAACCATTCCTACAGTACTTTTACGGTCGTCCAAATTTCCGGCCAGGTCACTGTCCGAGTATCCTGATAACAGAGAATTTTCACCATTCTTCGAGTAGACTAATCCAAAGTTGATTGTCCCCTTTATATATCTGAGTATTCGTTTTGCAGCATTTAGGTGTAAAATTGTGGGTCTTTCCATATATCTGCTCACAATTCCAACCGAAAATGCAATGGATGGGCGAGTGTGTACCAGACATCTCAGCCCCCAACCAAACTTTTGAACAGGGTTGAGTCAACTTGTTTTCCATCTTCATCTTTACTAAGAGTTTCCTTTGGGTCCATAGGAAATCTTCTGGGGTTACAATCTGACATCCCAGCCTTTTCAAGAATTTTCCTTCCATATCCCATTTGTTTAAGCTCTATACAATCTGTTCCTTATTCTACTTCGATTCCAAGGTAGTATAAAGTTTACCTAGATCACTCATTTGAAACTTGCTGTTCATCTTTCGTTTGAAATCTTCTATGCCTGCAAGATTTGTGCCTGTTATCAATATGTCGTCAACGTACACGCCAATGATTATTACTTCATTGTTCTCATATTTGTAAACACTAGCTTGCTCGTATGGACATTTTTTAAAGCCAAATTCTTCGAGACATTTATTGAGCTTGGCGTACCAAGCACGCGGTGCTTGTTTTAAACTATACAAGGCCTTGAGTAACTTATAAACTTTTTGCTCCTGGCCTGCTTTAACAAAACCCTCCGGTTGAGTAACATATACCTCTTCAAGAATTTCTCCGTTCAAGAAAGCTGTTTTGACATCGAGATGGTGAACTTGCCATCCGTTCATGGCTGTTGCCACAATACGCGCCTTATATTTTATAATTTCTCCGGTTGGCCCTTTCTTGATCTTGTATATCCACTTCAAGCCAACAGCTTTATGTCCTGGAGGTAAAGTTGTCAGGGTCCAAGTTTTATTCTCCTGCAATCACTCTATAACTAAGAATAATCAGACACCCTGGCCAAGCAACAATTAAAGGCAATCAGATATCTACTGGAAGGAAAGTGAATAAGTTTAGATTAACCATCCCAACATTATCCCCCATAATCTAAACTTGTTTGTTCAGGCTCTCATACCAGATTATTAGAGCTACTTCTGCAAATGTGAGTATGAATAACAAGAAACTGAGAAACATAAAGAAGGAATAGTTACACTGAATTACGCTATGTTGACAAAAGGTAATTACACTGCTTGGGCGATGAAGATGCTGTTTATATGCAAGCTTATGGTGTGTGGGAGGCAATAGAGCCTAAAGATCCCAAAGCCAGTGTCGAGGACAGACAGGACTAAAATGGCGTTAGTAACAATCTACCAGGCCATACCCGAGGAGACAGTTGCTGTCCCTTGCAGAGAAAAAGACCGCAAAGGAAGCATGGGAAGACATAAAAATTCTGTACCGAAGGTGCGGAGCGAAGTGAGGACAGCCAAGATCCAGAAACTGAAAACCGAGTTCGAAGCCTTAAACATGAAAGAAAATAAGTCACTCGATGATTTTTGTATGAAAATGAACATCCTGATAACTAACATCAGAGCATTAGGTGACGAGATCGTTGAAAGTTATGTGGTTAAAAAGCTTCTCCGAGCAGTACCCTCTAAGTTTCTACAAATTGTTTTGACTATTGAACAATTTGAAGATCTAGAGAAGATGACAATCGAAGAAACCATGGGTTCACTTAAGATACATGAGGAAAGATTGTGTGGACAATCTGAATCCAATAGAGGCCAACTATTATTAACTGAAGAGGAATGGCTATGAAAGGACAAGGAAGAAGGAAAGTTATTACTTACCAGAGAAGAGTGGATGAGACGAAGTAACAGGGGAAACACTGATTTAAAGCCAAATTCTTCGAGACATTTGTTGATCTTGGCGTACCAAGCACGCGGTGCTTGTTTTAAACCATACAAGGCCTTGAGTAACTTATAAACTTTGTGCTCCTGGCCTGCTTTAACAAAACCCTCCGGTTGAGTAACATATACCTCTTCAAGAATTTCTCCGTTCAAGAAAGCTGTTTTGACATCGAGATGGTGAACTTGCCATCCGTTAATGGCTAAAAGAGCTAGTAACAGTCTAGCAGTCTCGAGACGAGTGACTGGAGCAAATACTTCTTCAAAGTCAATTACCTGTCGTTGTACATAACCTTTTGCCACAATACGCGCCTTATATTTTATAATTTCTCCGGTTGGCCCTTTCTTGATCTTGTATATCCACTTCAAGCCAACAGCTTTATGTCTTGGAGGTAAAGTTGTCAGGGTCCAACTTTTATTCTCCTCAATGGCTTGCATTTCCTTTTCTATGGCCTTCCTCCAATTGTTTTCCTTAACAGCCTGAGAGTAGCTTGATGGTTCCTCAATGCCCATTAAATATAACTCGTCATCCTCGAGTTCAATTTATTCAGTGTTGTTGTAGATATCACTTAGTCTCCTGTACTTGTGAAATTCACTGCTCGAACCTGAATCTGAATTCCGGTTCGCAGATGTTGAACCTGTCGAGTAGGGGGACTCCAGGTCATGGTCTGTATCACTACTTACATTGGAAACGCTTGGCGTAACAGGTTCATGTTCCATAACAGCCTCATTCTCTTATTGTGCAGATTGTTGTAATACTGAGAAAGTCTGCAGTTGTTTCCCCTTCCCCTGTGGTTCTGTATCAGAGTTCCATGGCCACGGTTTCGATTCCTCAAACACTACATCTCTGCTAACGTGTATCGTTTCCGTATCTGGATCATATAATCTGAAGGCTTTTGTACCAGGTTCTTTGCCTAAGTACACCATACTTTTACTCCTGTCATCAAGTTTTGAAACATGGCCCTTTAAGATCTTTGCGTGTGCTGTGCAACCAAATACACGAATGTGACCTACATGAGGCTTTTCTCCAGACCATGCCTCATGGGGTGTAACTCCTGAAAGTGCTCGTGTTGGTATCCTGTTGAGAAGGTATGTAGAAAGACGTAATCGCACTATTGTTGAAATGGCATCGCCCAAGTAGTGTAATTACCTTTTGTCAACATAGGGTAATTCAGTGTAACTATTCCTTCTTTGCCTTTATCAGTCGCCATTCTTGGCATATACTTTGGCATCCACAGATTGACCAGGCTCTGATACCAGATTATTAGAGCTACTTCTACAGATGTGAATATGAGTAACAAGAAACCGAGAAACACAAAGGTTTATGCACGTTCAACTACTGTTGTGTTTTATTGATATGAGAGACTATTAAATATATAGGAAAATTGGCAAATCACGTCTGGTGTGATGCCTACAAAATAGGAAATCAAATCACAAAAGTCCTATAGATATTCAACTACTATTTTATTCTCCTGCAATCACTCCATAACTAAGAATAATCAGACACCCTGGCCAAGCAACAATTAAAGGCAATCAGATATCTACAGGAAGGAAAGTGAATAAGTTTAGATTAACCATCCCAACACTCGGTGCCATGCTTCATGCTTAATCGATAGTAATCACCCAATGCAAGCTGCTATATATGTGGGTATATAGTAGCTAGTGATAGTAGTTTAGGGTGACATATCTTCCATCACCATCACATACATACATGAGTAACATGACAACCTTTATCATCCAGATTAATCCATATTATTTTGAGTGGAATCTTATTATACGTGTTCTCCATGTATTTGTACACACTCTGTAGGTCTTTGTTAAGTTCTCTACACTTTTATTATATACATTTAAGGACGTGTATCACTTTCATCTGTCACACATGAATTTAAATGGGTTCTAGTACTGCTTATCATTTTACTCTATACCTAGCTCTCATATATTCATGATAAGAGGGTTCTCACAGGTAGGCTGGGTAGCTAATATGACATTAAAGTTAACGAATCTTTTCTTTTCCTAATGGAGAAACCCTCACATTTCCAAGAGTCTGATTAAAAACCTTGCAGTCTTAATATGGTCACCTCTCACTTGCTCGTCTTACTCATTTACGTATATAGGCTTTGTAAAACCCATCTACGAAGACAAACTATGCGAGGAAAATTAGCTTTTCGATTAGTGGACAGTGTAGCCTTAATAGTCTCTTGGGTAGCTTATTTTTCCACCTTGTGGATCTTTCTTGTCAACTCTGAATGTATTTGCATCATTCCCATACACTTGTGCTGACTCTGAGCATAAGTTCTGCTTTTAGCTTGATAGGTTGAATCAGCTTAACGACTCTATAAAAATACTAAATAGTATTTTATTAACATGTCTTAGATTCTATTATTGTATATATATGTAATTAATGGGGTTTTAATGTATATATTATATTGACAACATTATTTGTAATTTTGGATGACCCAAAAAAATGTCATCCTATGGGTAACCCAAAAATTTGGATCGGAGAAAATATTTGGATTTAAATTTGTATATTATAATATGTGACCCAACCCTACCATTTATCTTCCATTTATCTTTGGTTTATTATATGCAACAAAAACAAAAAACCTTTAGAATTAGAGAAGGTTCAATGCACATAAACCTAGTAAATTCAAATTTATTATATAATTTAATAAACAATAAGTTTTGTCATAGGTAGCTAAGGTATGTCACATGTACCTTTTTATGTAGTAATATGATTTGAGGATAATTGTATTATTACATTTGTGCACGAATTTGCATAAATTACACAACTAGTGCGATATTTAATTTTTTATCCACCTTTAAAATTATTAGTTTTGTAAATAAAATTATTTTTTTAAATATTAGAATTCACAAAAATAAATAAGAAATAATATTTTTGATTCTATAGAATTCTGATATGCTTGTAAAAAGCAAACATTAAATTCTAAAATATATATTGAAAGACTTATTAAATCAATAAGTTACCAATGTAATAATAGTTGGTTACATGTTGATACTACTTTAAGATCTTATAGATTTTAAATAAGATATAAAATGACAAAGCAATTAATTATTCTTTTTCTTTAATGGGCTAAAAGAAGTCCTTATTTATTTCTTACACCTTGTATTGAGACTTTAAAATATTAAAACAAACCTGTAAGTAACAACAGAGAAAAAAGAAAAAAGAGTTTACAATAGAGATAAGAAATAAAAAAAGAGTTTATAATTGTGATCAGAGAGAGAAGAAAGAGTTTATCCACCAGGTACATTGTCATCATCCATCCTATAGATCTATACATAACTTGTATAAGATTTAATTTTTTTTCTTTCATCTCGTTCTATTTTAAATCCAAAATTATCTAGCAATCTTTTGTTTTTTGATTATGATTTAGATTGTGTAAGTATTAGAATTTGACTATAATTATTTGGTGAGCTAATGGTGGGGAGAGGAGAACAAAACCCATCTTGTCACAAGTTGATGTTGATGCTTTTGAGTGACTCATATAAAGGCCAGTCAATTAAACTTCTTAAAATTTTATATCTAATATAAATCATTTCCCCTAATAAGATAATCGCCCGTTTATTTAAGAATTTCTTAAGATTTCACATCTAATATGAAGCATTTCCCTGGGGATTTTTTTAAAATTAGTTGGAAAACTGACAGAAAAATAGAGTGAATAATCACTGTGTCTTAACACCTTGAAAGATGATATCAATAAGTTTAGTTGATTGATTTATATTAGAATTTAGAAGTTAGTTGAGGGATTTCTCCAGCAATAGTAGCAAACAAAAATGAAAATAACATTTTAGTTGAGTTAAGTTTAAAAGCACGTTATATCATCTTAGTAGTCTACAAGGCTATGTCAGTATTGGGATAAGTTTTAGTATTTTGAAATGTTGACAAGTGTTTAGATCTAGAAAAAAATTTGTTAGTGACCAATTTACAAATTTATGTCTAGAATTACATATCACATAACATAAGTTTAAAGATTTTTCTTTACAATTATAAGATGACCTGGCATAAGTTTTATGTTTTTTCTGTGGATATACAAAGAAAATCAAGGTTATTCCCAAAAAGCTAAAAGAAATTGTAGGCCAATTTAGTAGATTGTTTTCTGCGTTTTACTGTATTCTAATTGATAATATTACATTTTTTAAATAAACAATATGTAAAATATTCTTAGTACATTTATAATTTATAAGGAGTTTATAAAATAAGTAAGAGGTAGGAAAAAGAGTAATAGGTGTTTTAAGATGTTAGTATATATGTATCCTATTTCTTGTTTTAGTGACTGATTATTTATACAAATTAAATCTTGAATTGTACTGTGAAATTAAGTGTCGTCTAATTAATTTTATAGTTATTTAATTGTGAATTTTAGTATAGATATATTCACAAACAATAAAAAAACAAAGAGGGCCTTGCCCCAACTAGACCTTGAATGTGTCCTCCCACTACATAGAAATATTTGACAACATATTTTTCATCTCCCAAATTCATTCTTATTGCTACCTACCACATATCATTTATCTTTCATTGTTTTAATTCAAATTTTGTACCAGGAGCTAGCAAATTATTTTTTAAAACTAATTTACAGATTCTTTAGATTTCAATTTTTATTCATATAACAATAATAATTATATTTCTATCACTAAACAATTGCATACATATAGTGTTTCATACTGGAGCACCTAAAAAAATAAAGTACTTACTAGAAAGTAGAGAACTGTCACAATAAAATGTGTGTGTTGAGTGTTTTATCAAAGGTAATTTCTTTTTTTTTGTTTAGGTGCTTTACCTCAATCTAGTTGTCTCTTTTTCAGAAGTATATATAATAATAACAAGTTTTCTTAAATCTTACTAAGTTTACCAACTGCAGCTCAAGGTAATGATAAAGGTTTGCAGGTGCCATTGCCTTTGAGCTTCAAAGTTCCTAGAAAGAAGAGATCACTGCTCCCACAATATTGTCTGACGAGCACCGGAAGACTTCACCTCCAACTCCTACAAGTTCTAAGTGAACAGGAGTGCTCTTCAGCAAAGACACCATCTGAAGAAGGAAATGATCTTTTTATTGATAACAGCAGAATGATGATGTCTTCTAATGAGACTGCTCTGGGATCTATGTTGATTAATACTGTGTGTGCTGATCAAAAGATCCAAACTTTTTCTACTTAATACTTCTGGTGTATTTTATTAGGCTGGTTATAGGCATCCCGCATGCATGTAACTAATAATATTGACCATATTTATGTTTTTGCCGGTCTGTTCTACTATAGATAAAACACAGTCTATAGTATATATATTTCTTTGTAATAATTTTGTGTTGGATTAATATCAAGCATTAAATAATGCACCAAATAAAGTTCATGATCTTGAGAATTAGTTTTCACATAAGTTGGTATAAAAGTAGTAGGTTCGGCTCTTTTTTATTAGTTACATACTTTGTACTGTATATTATATATATTAGAAAAAGGATGAGACAAAAGTAAGTGATTTATGTGTTGGGACTGAAATTTAATAAATTATATAGTACATAAAAGAAATGTATGAGCAAAAAGAAGACTTCTACTCAATTGTTGCGACTCCACTACATTATACATGAGGTGGAGGGATCAACCCCTTCTTCAACAATAAAATATTGTGAGAGGGGCTACCGGTACTGGTGCCTTTAGTGGGTTTGCCTTCTAATAGGCTTGCAATTCCACCACTTACTTTTGACCTGTGTTCTTATTCTAACTTGTCTAATTTTAGGTAATTTGTTCGATTTAAAAGTTGGTTGGTGGCATTTGTGCGGCAATATTGAGCTAAATCTTGTAAAATCGTTCTTGTAAAGTGGAAGGGGGATAGCACCCTGATATCACTACAAAAAAACGGTCATTTACTTCCAACAAATCCATTTGAAATGGCCCATAATCAAAGGAAATGCCCAAGTGGGAAATGTCATTGATAGAAAATGAAGATGACCACAGTCGATGTGGGACTCACGTGTTGATGTTTACATCCACATGATACGGACCTACATTCCAACATGGAGTCCAACGCGGAGTGGGAGGCATCCAAGTTAGATGCCACATGAACGGTGGAAACCATCCAGGTCACATGCTATGTCAGGTTTTCGATCATGCTGGAAATCATTTTCTACCACACATTTCGTACCATCGCTTATGAATGTGGTAGGATATGGCTAGAGGATGGTTGGAACTCCGGTGTTTTTGAATGGTAAGCGCCGTAGAAAATGAGTATATTGATATAAATTCTTGACATTTTGTTTTAATTGTGTATGCTCTGCATTACTACCAACAGTACAAATTATTATATTAAATAAAATATTTATATCAAAAAAGTATTCAATAACAAGACAATATCACAAAACATTTTTACTTCACGAACATTACAAAGTCTATCAAAGACTGGCACTAAGTATTCGTTCATTACATCAACAAAATAAATCCAAAAATATACGAACCTTATCCCACCAAATACTACCAACTCAAGTGTTCACTATCACTAAAAGAAAATGACCAGAATCAAAAGCTACCCAACCATAACGTCTAAACATAACAAAAATAAACATATTATTCTAAAGTTTAGATGAAAAACCAAAAGATCACTAAAATGTAAAGTATAAAAGGTTTTTTATACATTTAGTTCACTGATTTGAACATAACTAATCTCCACCAACATCATCATCCTTGTCGGAGCCCTCACATACTGAAGTGAGGTGATTCTTTTTCTAAGACACAAGTCTTAGGCGTACCAACAAGGAGTTAGTCACCCTTATTTCATGAGGAAGAGGAAAGACTCAAGATTTAAGACCTAAGATCCAAGTCCAACGAAGAAGTAGAAGAATTTAAGTAGAGAAAAGGGATTGCAAGTGCTTGAGGAGGTGACTATGTTGCTTCGTTTTGAGATAATTTTGTAATATAGTTTAACTATTTTATTTTGAGGAGGCTACGTGTGTATACCGCTCTAAGATAAATAGATAGTGGTTAGTTGTAAAGGATTCTATGCCAACTATAAAGGAGTATTTTTATAGTAGAGAAAATCTCGAGTCAAGGGAGGAGCTCGGGGGACTGGAGTAGGGGTGAGTGGACTCCGATTACTCAGTTAGCCACCGCCAACCAGGATTTTATCGAATGTGTCTATACTTGTGTTTCATATCTTTACATTCCGCATTTAATTAGTTACTCAAATATAAGAAGTTAAACGTATAGAGGAAAAAGGAAATTTTGAAAAAAACAAGCTCTAAATTTTAAAAAGGTAATAAGCTATTCAACCCCCTTCTAGCTTATTAAATTCTTACACTAGGACATATCACATTGATTCAAATGGTCTTAGAATGCATGAGGATGTGGATCCATTACACGTAATTAGGTGAAAATTATTAAATGTCATAATAAAGCGGGGTTGCACTCATGAAGTCCGTTGGTATAACATCCAAGCCCCCAACTGAATGCGTACCGGACCCCACAACCCATCACATGTTAGTCTTAAAAATCTAACGATTTGGTATAGATTATATGTTGACTTGTATTAATAAAAGCCCCAAATACTCTAATTATTATCCATGTGGGATGTTACAGTTAGTGAGGTATTTGAAAAAACTCTATAAATTTGAAGCTGAATAATATCAAATGCAAACATGAACTCATTTGGGAAATAAATTTGTAGTGTTGACATTCCTTGTACAAGACCATGAAATTAAAGTCTTATGAACCACAATAATTGCGATGACACTTCTGGATTGCAGCAATGTTCTTTTGATTCCTCATACTCCAATTATTTTAATGATTTTGAATCAATCTTAAAACCCGGAAATGCTTTGAAATCATTGTACATGTTCAAATATATTATTTAATAAAATAATATTAATATCAACCAATACACAATCAACTCAATATTTTAGCACCTTCCATCATTATGATCATTTTCATCAAATTAAATTTTTATAATTTTAAAAAGCATTGATGGGCATAAAAGGACCATATTTTCATCGTGAAATGAAGTGTAAGTGTTCAATAACTCCTATACATATGCTCATTTCAAATAATTATTTCTAGAATTAATTTTCTTTTGTTATCAAAACTTGATTCACCATCTTTATTTGATATGTACTACATTGAATATATTTCAAGGTAAAATAATGGCGGGCTCCAGTCGCATCACTTGGTGCTGCTTGCTCACTTCATCTCCACATATTTATCCATATTTCCTTTACCTCACTCATTACTAGAGGTGAAACATTTAGTATCTTTAGTCATTAATTCCATTTGTAACAAATATATATATACATATAAATATATTTACACTTACCTATATTGTATTATCTAATGATAACAAAACTTATAAATCATTCATCATAATCATATCTCTAATTATTTGTGAATAAATATCCATAATCTGTAAAAATAATATTAACTAAAATTCTGACATGACTAGCCTATGTCGTTTTTTCAGGTAACATCATTTCTTAATTAAACTAGGTTAAGTATATAATGTATATAATGTACTAGATTAAATAGATAAATTATATTTAAACTAATGGCATTAAACATAATCAGGTGCCTTTGACTCTTCTTAATTAATATATCTAATATACAAAATCAAATTGTACTTTGCCTACATTATTAAAACTATTAAGGCTCATGATCATCTACGAAGTCATGCGCTTACACTTGCGTTTTACTATATACATACACAGAGTCAATAAATCATAGCAAAACTTTGTGTTATATCACATACACACTGCAACATAGACTCAATAATGGTATCAAAACCTTAAGACTGTTATAAAAATATAAACTGCAAATCATACAAAAACAGAGAAACATATTCGACAAACAGAGAAACATCCATAAATCCCCAAAAAAATAAATTCAACAATTAGGGTTTCAAAACCCCCAAAATTCAACAAATTGAAAGCCCCCAAAAATTAGGGTTTCAAAATCGCTAAAATTAACAAATTAACCCCCCTCGCCAAATTAGTGTTTCAAAACCCCCAAAATTAACAAATTAAAACCCTCCAAAATTTAGGGTTTACAAAAAAATATAAAAAACCAAAAATTAGGGTTTATTAATTCATTATAATTAGGGTTTGTACCTTTAATTAGAGCCTTCAAACGGAGCTTGAAATTGGGTTTCAAATGGAGCCTTCATAACGGAGTTTCGAGATGCGGAGCTTCGAGATACGGAGCTTCGAGATGCGGAGCTTCGAGTGAGTGAGTGAGATGAATATTTCTGTGTATGAGCCTTGGATAAGTGAGTGAGTGAGATGAATGCCCGAGATTTGTATGTGAGTGAGTGTTTATGAGATGAGTGAGATGAATGTCTAAAATGAGTGTTTTTATAATATTTTAATATTTGTTTTATTTTGTGCTGGCCAAATATTTCACAGACCGGGATGTTGCCCCACTTTTTTTAGCATTTTTTTTACTGTCTAAGGCAACACAAAGAAAGGTGTTGGAATAGAACATCTAAGGCAATATGCGTAGCAGTATTTGGTTATGGTGTTGCCATACATCATCCTTTTCAATTTTAAGTCACATACGCCAACATTTTTCTTAGCAACATCATTTTTGGATGTTGGTAAAGACCATTTATGTGGTAGTGTAATTTAAGTTTTAAGTACGGTACTTCAAGTCTATACAAAATTTTATAAAAGAATATAAACCATTATCAAATTTGAACTATTGGGATCTCACCACTTATAAAATAATTAAGAAGACCTATTACATTGCCTTTTATGAATTTTTCATTAACAATATCACGACGATGACCAACTTTATTCAATTGGATATTTTGTTGGTAATGGAAAAAACTAAAAAGGTTGTAGATTGTGATATAGTTGTGGAGTACATGGTAATGACACAAAACATTTTAATGGAGTCGTATTATAAATATTTATCCAAAGGCTGATAACTTCTTTTTCATAATATGTAAAAGATGTAATTTATTTGATAATATGTAAATATAATGCAATATTCTAATACGACTACCCACCTACTTTTCATATTTATTATATTATACGTACCTAGGAACTATATTTTAAGTATAATTTAAGACTTCTACTAAAAAATATCATATTAAGTTACTAGTTCTCATAAAACCTCATTGAGTCAAAGTTGACCGGAATCACATTGTGTAGTCAAATATAAAATATTTTGGTATACTTTGAAATAGACAAAGTATTATGGAGGTCGGGACCCCAATGAATGAAAATTTATGCAATGTATGTGGATCGAGGTGGAGAACTAAAGGAACTCTTGTCAATTATACTCCCAAACACGGACTTTGCCAAAGCAAACAAAATTCACTTTTCAATGAAAAAAAAGTTGTGTACGTCGAAGAAGATACGAAGAATGAATTCATTATTCCCCTGTGTAAAAGTCCTTTTATACTATTTAATAATTAGAATTTACTATAAATTGATTTAAATTTTGGGGTGATTCATTTGATACATTAGGAAAATTTACAGATCATATATAACTTATATTACTTATTGTTGGGCTGCGAGCAAGTCATAAATCCATAATAGTTTGATATATTCATTTCTCATTTCTGGCTAAGCTCAGATTTAATATTGGACAATTAAAATAATACCTCATATTTTGACCTCATACTAATCGAGTTAATTCTCTGCGTTATACACCGAATTATTTTTTATTACCTACATGATTTTGTACTTGGGTTGAGAGCACCCAACACTGATATCATCAAACGCTGATCATAATCAACTACTAATTAGTTCCTGATATATATATATATATATATATATATATATATATATATATATATATATGAAAAAGTTCTACTTTGTACTTTAAAATAAAGCACTAAATAGAGTACTACATGTTCTAGTATATATATGTGTGTATATGTATATATATATATAGTTTAGTATCAATTTAAAAGTTAGATATAACATTTTAAAAATTGTAATTATTTTAAAAATGTTCATGAGTGGATATGTATTAAGTTACTTATCAGCTAAATTTTTGTAATAAGCAACATGGTTAAATAAACAAAAAGATGGCTCTAAATTAATATACCCAACTCTATGTGGGAGCGGAATTTAGTAATGGAATATATCCCCTTGTTGCATAGAATATAGTACAAGAAAAAAAGGCTAAATTTGACCGGAAAAAATCGGTCTAATTTAGCTTAATTCGAACATGCGTGTTGAAATTTAACTAAATTCGACCGATTTAGAAACGATTGTGATAAAGGGAGTCGAATTTAGGAGTTCGGTCATATTTAACTAAATTCAATCAGCTTATTACGACTGGATAGTCAACCTCTTAAATTCAACTGAAGAAATTTGACCTAGGGTAGTTGAATTTAATTTTTCACCTGAAATTTGAAAATCCCTCCCAAATAATTAAATATTTTAAAATAAATTAAAAATCCCGCCCAAAAAATAAAATTTTTGAATAAATTTAAAAGTACCGCCAAAATATTAAATTCGACTGTATGCAATCGAAAATTATTTCAACTATTTTTGGTTGCAACATAAATTCAACCGAATTCGATCAATTTTAGCTAACATCAGAATTAAAAAAAAACAGCAAAATGCTGCTCAATTACATTTAATAATTCCAACCTAACCAAACTAAAACATCTTGGAACACATCATTCCACCAACCACAATTCTACGCAATACTATCTGCAAATAATACACCATAAATGTATAAAAAGACAATGTCAACTAACAGATTTAATGGCTCAAAATATCCGATAATTACTATTAAAATGTACTAAAACCATCTCTTTTTTCCTGCTAGGCATTGCATCAAACATCTTGTGTGTGAATTTTCATCCTCGATATTGCTACTACTTCCGCAACTAAAAACATCAGAGAAAGACAGGTCTAATTATAGTTACCAATATAGATGATTTTACAATTGGGACAAATAAAAACCTCCATAAAACCCACCACTTCCTCTATAACAATCGGGAAAAATAGCAGAAATCAGAGCTGAATCATCTTTAAGCACAATCTCGGAACATCACTAATATGAAGAGAAGCCAAGAACTCAATAGTAGCCTCACTCATTAATAACTAAATGATTCTATCGGGCTCTTCTTCCTAAAGCTTGAGAGAGATGCCACGACCTTGAAAACATGGTGATTTTATACGGACTTGACCTATTATTCAAAAGAAGTGAGATATGGTTCAGAGATTTGAGTGCCATTTTTTAGTTTTATTTTGGGTTCAGGTGATTTAAAACTGGAGACAGGGTTTGTACATGTGAGTGAAGAGAGGCACTTAAGAGATAGCCTACAAGATTGTGTTTATGATGCTTTATATCAAAATGCTAAATTTTTAGGATTTTCACTGGGCCGGGCCTTTGTTAAAGGGCTACCATTTGTGAGACTATATTGAAAGCTTGATTATATATAAAAAGTGGTTCATACTTTATTATAGAATATAAATAATAATATAAATAATTATTGAATTATTTAAAAAATAAATATTCGTATAATTGTATTATCCAAAAACATAAATAAAATTTAATAAATTGCAAAGTCTAATCTAGTCCTAATTCATATCTGAAAATTAAAAACATATTTAAATTTTAGAAAATTATCAAATATAAGAAAAATTAAAATTCTCTCCTAACATATATATTTTCCTTCCAAAAAATATTTGTATATACCATGAATGTTTTTCTTTTATATTAAAAAAAATATATTTTTTGTAATATACAAAAATATTTGAATTTTAAATTTGTTTTCGTGTTTTCAATTTTTTTCTTGTTTCAGCAATTTCAAACATGATTAGTAAGAAAATATCTATGTTTCGATTTTTTTAAAAATATTATGAATGATCCAACCGTGCGGATGTCAAGATTTATATGTATTGGTGATATGACAAAATTTACAGAAAAAACTAAATTTATATGGTTTGAAATACTAACAATCAACTAATGGTTTGACTAGTACTTCTAACTAGTGTTTAGTCCCATATTGATTTTTATTTAAAAAAAAATATATTTGTTATTTTAATTTTCAATGAGTTGTTTGACTAGTACTTCTTACTAGTGTTTACTCTGATGTTGACGTTTCAATTTTATAAAAATATTGATGAATGATCCAATTGTAGGGATGTCAAGATCAATATACATTAATGATATTTTTCATTGATCCAACCGTATGGATGTGAATATATATATATATATATATATATATATATATATATATTATTAGTGATATAATCGAATTTTTAGACCTTTTTTCGGTTTGTTATTTTAGTAGTCAAACATCAATTTGACTAGTACAACTAACAAGTATTTAGTCCTGAATTGGTGTTTCGATTTTTTTTAAAAACAATTCATCGATCCAATCATATGGATGTCAATAGATATATATATTAGTGATATAACCCAAGTTTCAGATCAAAATAATTTTATTTGGTTTGTCATTTTAATAGTTAAACATCAATTTGACTAGAGCAACTACCTAGTGTTTAGTCCTGAATTGGTGTTTTAACTTTTTTTAGAATATTTTCATCGATCCAGCCGTATGGATTTCAATATATGTATATATATATTATTGATATAACCAAAATTTCAGATCAAAATATTTTATTTGGTTTGCCATTTTAACAGTCAAATATTAGTTTGACTAGTACAACTAACTAGTATTTAGTCATGAATTGGTGTTTTATTTTTTTAACAATATTTTTCAGTGATCCAACCCTATGGATGTCAATAATTATATAGATTAGTGATATAACCAAAGATTCATATCGAAATAATTTTATTCAATTTTCTATTTTAACAGTCAAGCATCAGTTTGACGATTAAAGTTAATTATAATATGTGTGTGTGTCTGTGTATTTGTGTCTGATATATGTGTCTGTGTGTGTGTTTGTGTCTGATATAACCAAAGTTTCAGATCAAAATAATTTTATTTTTGTTTTGCCATTTTAAAAGTTAAGCATCAGTTTCACTAGTACAACTACCTAGCCTCAATTTTAAGTTTAAAACAAATAAAGAAATTTGAAAATTCTTATAACGCATAATTCATTTTTTAATAACTAAATTTTTTTAGTTGGATAACTTTTATTCTCTCCCATATTCATAATTTCAAAATATTCACTAACATTTAAATAAAGAATTCATTAAAAATTAAAATTTCGAAAAATCCTAAATACAACTGAATTCCATTGAAATATAACTTCAAAAAAAGGCAGGAAATTCCCCTCACTTTTTGTTTTGTATATTTTAAAAGAATGGGTAAATTTCCCACCATTTTTAAATATAAAATTTGCCTGCAATCGGTTGAATTTTGGAGTGCCAAATAAATTACTTGGCGGGAAAATTCCCTCCATTTTTTATTGGGGCTATATTCGACCGGTTTAATTCTGACCGTTTTAATTTCAACCATTTTTTTGTTAAAATTGGTTGTAAATACGACCGTTTGAATACAACCATTTGAATTCGAGAGAGGCCGGTCGAATTTAGCCGTGTCCAAAGGATTCGATTATCCGTGGTCGAATTTAACCCCTGCTGAACTTAAATTAGTTGTATTTGACGTTATTTTCTTGTAGTGATTGTTCTTGTCATACTATAGCTAATTTTTAACTAAATATTAACGATTTCCAAACAAAATATTATATTGGGAAACAAATGAGATATGTATAAAAAATAGTTATTATCAAGATGTTATATTAGTTAATGTTTGTATTCAATCTTATTTTCTATTTTTAAGTTAGAAGAATATAATAAAATGGAAAATTCACATCTAGATTACATAAAGGTTTTCGAGTCTAACTACTATTATTATAACATTTGTTTTAGTGATCTTATTACCTATTAAACCTTTTTTTAGATTGGGGAATTAATAAAAATAGTCAGTATATTTATGGAGAATTTCAATCTATAAATGAGAATGTTTCAAACCCATTAGGGACGAAAAAAGTCCACAAGGAGTTTACATATCATGATGCAATATATGGGATCTTTGTCTTATTTTATTTTAATATTGTAATAAAGATTTCAGTGATCACAAGCATGGTCATTATCACCATCACCATCGCTAAAAAAAATAATATTAGATTCAAATTGCAGTTGTTGCTTGTATAGAGAATGCATTATCCCCTGTTGATTCACTAGATGTAGTTGTTTTCAATAAGCATTGGCAACCAGATTATGATACTCAAAAGGTGATATTTTCGTTGATGATTGTGGTATCGGTGTCGATACAAAGAATAAGATGGATTTTTCTCTTCAATTATCAGTACATAATTGGACTAGCGGATACACACCATTATTTCATCGTTGGATTAGAATTGTAAGGATGATATTTAACGGCTCTCTCCGATTTATTAGTCAATTTGCGAATATAAAACATCTAATTTTTTTAGGTTTATCTCGTGCACATTTCTTATTTTAATTGTTGTATTAGTTTTTGTTAGTTGTGCAATTATGTATTTTAATCGCACACTACTTTTGTCATGCACTAAGCCAAGAGTCTTCACAGAAACAACCTCCCTTCACTTTCAGATAAGGCGGTCTTGCTCTAAGCGGTATATATGATTTTTTTTTGGCATATGACTTATCTGAAATATTATACTAGTGTCATTTTCATATTTATTATTGTGTTTCTTGTATTATTTTATTAAAAATTTAAAAATATTTAGAAAAAAATTAATTTTTTTCTTACGAATTGATAATTTATGGTCTTCATATGCATCACTCTCCGCATAAGGTAGAGATACATGTAATATTCGGAAATATCATGTAATAATTTTTTATCAATAAATAATTTTTATTTGAGTATTATGTGAATTTTGATAAATTATCTAATGATTGGCATTGATATTCAGATATTTATAGGTGATAAAACGTGAGTATTTTAATATTTATATGTCCATAATAAAGTATATATAATTTTGATATTTTTCTGGTATAATTTATATGCTGGTATATGATTTTATAAAGGAATTTATAGACTTTATAAATAATTTTCTAGGTAATTATAAACTAATTTATAAAACCACGAACCATCCATCTTCAACCATTTTTGCATTTTTACAACCCGAAAGTCTTCAGAAAACTCCTTTCTAACCTAACCTGATTATTATGAACATTTTCCGTGTTTTGACTTTTTGGATCTGGAGTACGGTTTGACCCGTTCGAGTCCCCGCGCAAAATATTCGATACAATAGTCATTTCGATAGATCAATAAAACATGTATTATCGAGAGACGATATATTTTGACTAAATTATTACATATTCTTCTCATAGAGTGTTTTATAACTAGCCTGATTTTGATAATTATCCAAAACTGACATCAAATCGGATCGTTTATATAGTTATTTAGCGACTAAGTAATTTATTTTCGGATCCAGATCATTTTGGTATATTATATGTTGAATTTGGAGTTCAATAACATATAGAAAATTGAGTTTGATTCTCGAACTAATAAAACTAGGGTTTATAAGTTTGAATATTCTTAATTAAAAACTAGGCGTTTTTGTTGTGAGGGTTATAGATCGTTGAAAAATGAATCGATTGGTATGTATATGACGAACGGACGATAATTGAAAAGGCCTCCCCGGAAAATGGGTCGAAACGGCGGCGGAAACTTTGGATAAGTTTTCCGCCGAAATCGATTGAGTTTGTTGAAAATAACCTTGCAGTTGAATTCCTGGTATCAAGAAGGCCATGTCCTATTTGTTTGGTCAATTTCTGGTAGCTTTTGCAGTCTCCGGAAAAGCTTGGGGGGCGAAGATGGTTTAAATTACAGTTTAGCCTCCTATTTTATCCATTTTATCCCTAAAGTTTTAAAAATTTGCAAAAATAGGATTTATGTTTTAAAATCATATGAAAAACAAGATTCATATTTTATATATTTTCAAAAGTAGTATTTTCTTTTATATTATTTTCAGAATTTTTTTTAATTATTTCAAATTTCGAAATTCATTATTTATTATTTTGAAAATTATTTTTAATTCGAAAATAATTCCAAGTTATTTAATTAATTAATTTAGATGATAAATTAATTATTTAATTAGTCAAATAATTTAAATATAAATTGATTAATTAATTGAATTGGTTATTAATTAATTTTAATTGATTATTTAATTAGATTAATTTATTTCTTTTGATTTAAAAATTCTAAAAAATATTTTCGAATTTTAAAATATTATTTAAAAATTAATTTTAAGGTTCGATAATTATTATTAAATGATTTTAAATGATTTTAATTATTATTAATTATTATTAATTTCTTTTGATTTTAAATGATTTAATTATAAAAGGATTGGCTAACCCGTTTTAATTCTGGAAATTGTTCAAAAATTCATACTAAATACCCGAAAAATTATTTTAAACCCTGAATCTTTTTTGAAAATTTATTTTGATCGAATATCCTACGTGTTATGTGCTATATGTGATCTTATTGATGTGTAATTAGATTATGCGTACACTATTTGAAGGTTTTTATCGTAACTTTTAATCCGTAACTCGAATTTGGGTGAAACGAATGGTGGATAGAAGCTTGCAACAAATAGAATGAGATGAGAATATTATTGATAAATACACATGATGTATACAAGAGGAATAGAGACATAGAAGGGAAATCAAGTGGTCAGTGAGTGAGAATCGATAGACTAGAACAAGTACAACGGAAACAAATTAAGATAAGGTAAGTGTTCTTGAACCTTCTTGTGATATATTGCAAGTATTTCCGAACTTTCTTCATATATGTTGTTAAGTATTCCAAATAGTTCTTGTGTTATATTACAAGTGCTTTGAAGTACTTAACCCCAAACCCTGATTCTTTTTATAGATCCTTGAGCCGTAAGCCCTATTCTTTATAAACCATCGATTGTTGAATTCCCAGATACGAACCAGATATATATGATACTACTCCACAAATATATATATATAAAATATAAAGATAACTCAAATAAAATTTCTTAACATACGAACCTTCATACCTTGTACACAGAAGACCAATCCTTGTAACCATTAAACCTTTGGTCTTCTAATTTCTGATTCTTTCCTTGGCTAGAAGCCAATCTTTATATTAACCTTATTACACTTTCATGGTATTAAGAATCACCCTATGCTTCGAGATAAATATTGTTTATGATTTAGCTTATTGATTTACATTATTTATCATATGGTTATTATAGAATTGGATTGTTTTTAAATATGGACCAAATTCATGGTCGGACTAGATTTGTGGTCATAAAAGGCCAATGTGTGCCTTGGATCCAGTATAAAGAGCAGAGCTGTGTGCCTTTTTTGGGGTTAGTGCATGACTAATCAGCATCCTAACCTTGATATTTGAAATAGAAGTGAATATCCAATTCTAATCATTTTTTATCGGGAAACTTAACTCCTTATATCATTTCAGTTGATCATTGTTTAGTCTCCGTGTTGTCATTATGACTTGCTGAGCAAGTTAGCTCACTCTTGCAAATCAGTTTATGTTATTTTCCAGTTAAAAAGGAAACGGGTGGTAGCGAGGATCCCCAGACAAGTGTTCGAGATAGGTTTCCAGGTTGAAATAGAATAAGCCAGCACAAGATGTTGTCTTAGTTTGAGTTGAAAGTTTATAAGAAATTTTTATTTTTAGTTATAAATGGTTTATGTATGGTGTGTGTGTGTGTTGTGAACCCTAAACTTCTAACCTGGGTTTGGCGGGCGTCACGTGTTTGGTATCGGAGCTATAAGGTTAAAAGTTACTTGCCACAAGTCTAGATTGTGGGGAATGGGTAGAGGATCAGGATTAGGATCAAGAAATAAAAGATAGGATATCGAGAGGTTGAGTGTAACTAAATAGTACGTTTTGGTACGATTCATATTTAAATTCGAGATTCTTTTCTAGCCGCATATTTTTAAGATAGTTGCGATGGCAGATTCCTTTATCTCGATGTCATCTGATCATTCAGAGCCTTGAGTTCGAGGACCGTCATCTGATTAACGCCCTGCTCTTCAACCAGTGTCAGCCATATTATCCCATGTTATGATGGTTGCACCACTGCAAGCTATTTCACCTTCTGGTGTGAGACCACCTATTCGAGGACCCCACCTGCTGATTCTAACTCTACCAGACATTCGATTGCGAGTGCATCTTTTAGTTTACTCCATACCATGTTCCGTATCATAAGTATGAGGCTCTTCTTTTGAAGCGAGAGGCCCTGTTGGCTCAGATTCAGGAGCTACAACATATT